>NC_047064.1:8067373-8257875 GCF_902459465.1 Asterias rubens | reverse complement strand
TTCAATGAATATATTTTTTCCCATTAATCACCACGCGCCGTGTAAATCATGTATTAAATTCCCCGAATTTTGGGGTGTGTGTCGGGTCCACTCCCTGACCTCTAGCCTCGCTTTGAAAATCCCCACAACACTAAGTTTGATACGAGAGGAAAGCCCTTGATCATGTCTATCCAATGGTGCTAAACTTGTTTAGATTGAGCAAGTATTTGAGGTCGAACTGACCAGTTGTAACTTGTGATTTTTTCTGTGCACAAAATCCCATAGGGAGGCTTGTTGAGTTAGCTTCGGAGCACAGCCGCCTACTTGTCATTTTCGTTATCAAGAAGTATGGAAGCCGCCCTAAAACTTTGAAATTCGGATGCAGTGACATGCCAGCATGACTCAGGTACAAACCGCGTCTCTCTAGCATTTTTAGTTCCAGAATGATTCAAGAGCATAGCTGGCAGTTTTTATAAGTCCGGGCTTTTTTTTTCAATGAATATATTTTTTCCCATTAATCACCACGCGCCGTGTAAATCATGTATTAAATTCCCCGAATTTTGGGGTGTGTGTCGGGTCCACTCCCTGACCTCTAGCCTCGCTTTGAAAATCCCCACAACACTAAGTTTGATACGAGAGGAAAGCCCTTGATCATGTCTATCCAATGGTGCTAAACTTGTTTAGATTGAGCAAGTATTTGGGGTCGAACTGACCAGTTGTAACTTGTGATTTTTTCTGTGCACAAAATCACATAGGGAGGCTTGTTGAGTTAGCTTCGGAGCACAGCCGCCTACTTGTCATTTTCGTTATCAAGAAGTATGGAAGCCGCCCTAAAACTTTGAAATTCGGATGCAGTGACATGCCAGCATGACTCAGGTACAAACCGCGTCTCTCTAGCATTTTTAGTTCCAGAATGATTCAAGAGCATAGCTGACAGTTTTTATAAGTCCGGGCTTTTTTTTCAATGAATATATTTTTTCCCATTAATCACCACGCGCCGTGTAAATCATGTATTAAATTCCCCGAGTTTTGGGGTGTGTGTCGGGTCCACTCCCTGACCTCTAGCCTCGCTTTGAAAATCTCCACAACACTAAGTTTGATACGAGAGGAAAGCCCTTGATCATGTCTATCCAATGGTGCTAAACTTGTTTAGATTGAGCAAGTATTTGGGGTCGAACTGACCAGTTGTAACTTGTGATTTTTTCTGTGCACAAAATCCCATAGGGAGGCTTGTTGAGTTAGCTTCGGAGCACAGCCGCCTACTTGTCATTTTCGTTATCAAGAAGTATGGAAGCCGCCCTAAAACTTTGAAATTCGGATGCAGTGACATGCCAGCATGACTCAGGTACAAACCGCGTCTCTCTAGCATTTTTAGTTCCAGAATGATTCAAGAGCATAGCTGACAGTTTTTATAAGTCCGGGCTTTTTTTTCAATGAATATATTTTTTCCCATTAATCACCACGCGCCGTGTAAATCATGTATTAAATTCCCCGAGTTTTGGGGTGTGTGTCGGGTCCACTCCCTGACCTCTAGCCTCGCTTTGAAAATCCCCACAACACTAAGTTTGATACGAGAGGAAAGCCCTTGATCATGTCTATCGAATGGTGCTAAACTTGTTTAGATTGAGCAAGTATTTGGGGTCGAACTGACCAGTTGTAACTTGTGATTTTTTCTGTGCACAAAATCCCATAGGGAGGCTTGTTGAGTTAGCTTCGGAGCACAGCCGCCTACTTGTCATTTTCGTTATCAAGAAGTATGGAAGCCGCCCTAAAACTTTGAAATTCGGATTCAGTGACATGCCAGCATGACTCAGGTACAAACCGCGTCTCTCTAGCATTTTTAGTTCCAGAATGATTAAGAGCATAGCTGGCAGTTTTTATAAGTCCGGGCTTTTTTTTCAATGAATATATTTTTTCCCATTAATCACCACGCGCCGTGTAAATCATGTATTAAATTCCCCGAATTTTGGGGTGTGTGTCGGGTCCACTCCCTGAACTCTAGCCTCGCTTTGAAAATCCCCACAACACTAAGTTTGATACGAGAGGAAAGCCCTTGATCATGTCTATCCAATGGTGCTAAACTTGTTTAGATTGAGCAAATATTTGATGTCGAATTGACCAGTTGTAGGTTGTGATTTTTTCTGTGCACAAATTCCCATAGGGAGGCTTGTTGAGTTAGCTTCGGAGCACAGCCGCCTACTTGTCATTTTCGTTATCAAGAAGTATGGAAGCCGCCCTAAAACTTTCAAATTCGGATGCATTGACATGCCAGCATGACTCAGGTACAAACCGCGTCTCTCTAGCATGTTTAGTTCCAGAATGATTTAAGAAAGAGCATAGCTGGCAGTTTTTATAAGTCCGGGCTTTTTTTTTCAATGAATATAATTTTTCGCATTAATCACCACGCGCCGTGTAAATCATGTATCAAATTCCCCGAATTTTGGGGTGTGTGTCGGGTCCACTCCCTGACCTCTAGCCTCGCTTTGAAAATCCCCACAACACTAAGTTTGAAACGAGAGGAAAGCCCTCGATCATGTCTATGCAATGGTGCTAAACTTGTTTGGATTGAGCAAGTATTTGGGGTCGAACTGACCAGTTACTTGTGATTTTTTCTGTGCACAAAATCACATAGGGAGGCTTGTTGAGTTAGCTTCGGAGCACAGCCGCCTACTTGTCATTTTCGTTATCAAGAAGTATGGCAGCCGCCTTAAAACTTTAAAATTCGGATGCAGTGACATGCCAGCATGACTCAGGTACAAACCGCGTCTCTCTAGCATTTTTAGTTCCAGAATGATTCAAGAGCATAGCTGACAGTTTGTATAATTCCGGGCTTTTTTTCAGTGAACATATTTTTTCCTATTAATCACCACGCGCCGTGTAAATCATGTATTAAATTCCCCGAGTTTTGGGGTGTGTGTCGGGTCCACTCCGTGACCTCTAGCCTCGCTTTGAAAATCTCCACAACACTAAGTTTGATACGAGAGGAAAGCCCTTGATCATGTCTATCGAATAGTGCTAAACTTGTTTAGATTGAGCAAGTTTTTGGGGTCGAACTGACCAGTTGTAACTTGTGATTTTGTCTGTGCACAAAATCCCATAGGGAGGCTTGTTGAGTTTCGGAGCACATCCGCCTACTTGTCATTTTCGTTATCAAGAAGTATGGAAGCCGCCCTAAAACTTTGTAATTCGGATGCAGTGACATGCCAGCACGACTCAGGTACAAACCGCGTCTCTCTAGCATTTTTAGTTCCAGAATGATTCAAGAGCATAGCTGACAGTTTTTATAAGTCCGGGCTTTTTTTTTTCAATGAATATATTTTTCCCCATTAATCACCACGCGCAGTGTAAATCATGTATTAAATTCCCCGAGTTTTGGGGTGTGTGTTGGGTCCACTCCCTGAACTCTAGCCTCGCTTTGAAAATCCCCACAACACTAAGTTTGATACGGGAGGAAAGCCCTTGATCATGTCTATCGAATGGTGCTAAACTTGTTTAGATTGAGCAAGTATTTGGGGTCGAACTGACCAGTTGTAACTTGTGATTTTTTCTGTGCACAAAATCCCCTAGGGAGGCTTGTTGAGTTAGTTTCGGAGCACAGCCGCCTACTTGTCATTTTCGTTATCAAGAAGTATGGAAGCCGCCCTAAAACTTTGAAATTCGGATTCAGTGACATGCCAGCATGACTCAGGTACAAACCGCGTCTCTCTAGCATTTTTAGTTCCAGAATGATTTAAGAGCATAGCTGGCAGTTTTTATAAGTCCGGGCTTTTTTTTCAATGAATATATTTTTTCCCATTAATCACCGCGCCGTGTAAATCATGTATTAAATTCCCCGAATTTTGGGGTGTGTGTCGGGTCCACTCCCTGAACTCTAGCCTCGCTTTGAAAATCCCCACAACACTAAGTTTGATACGAGAGGAAAGCCCTTGATCATGTCTATCCAATGGTGCTAAACTTGTTTAGATTGAGCAAATATTTGATGTCGAATTGACCAGTTGTAGGTTGTGATTTTTTCTGTGCACAAAATCCCATAGGGAGGCTTGTTGAGTTAGCGTCGGAGCACAGCCGCCTACTTGTCATTTTCGTTATCAAGAAGTATGGAAGCCGCCCTAAAACTTTCAAATTCGGATGCATTGACATGCCAGCATGACTCGGGTACAAACCGCGTCTCTCTAGCATGTTTAGTTCCAGAATGATTTAAGAAAGAGCATAGCTGGCAGTTTTTATAAGTCCGGGCTTTTTTTTTCAATGAATATAATTTTTCCCATTAATCACCACGCGCCGTGTAAATCATGTATCAAATTCCCCGAATTTTGGGGTGTGTGTCGGGTCCACTCCCTGACCTCTAGCCTCGCTTTGAAAATCCCCACAACACTAAGTTTGAAACGAGAGGAAAGCCCTCGATCATGTCTATGCAATGGTGCTAAACTTGTTTGGATTGAGCAAGTATTTGGGGTCGAACTGACCAGTTGTAACTTGTGATTTTTTCTGTGCACAAAATCACATAGGGAGGCTTGTTGAGTTAGCTTCGGAGCACAGCCGCCTACTTGTCATTTTCGTTATCAAGAAGTATGGAAGCCGCCCTAAAACTTTGAAATTCGGATGCAGTGACATGGCAGCATGACTCAGGTACAAACCGCGTTTCTCTAGCATTGTTAGTTCCAGAATGATTTAAGAGCATAGCTGGCAGTTTTATATAAGTCCGGGCTTTTTTTTCAATGAATATATTTTTCCCCATTAATCACCACGCGCCGTGTAAATCATGTATCAAAATCCCCGATTTTTGGGGTTTGTGTCGGGTCCACTCCCTGACCTCTAGCCTCGCTTTGAAAATCCCCACAACACTAAGTTTGAAACGAGAGGAAAGCCCTTGATCATGTCTATGCAATGGTGTTAAACTTGTTTAGATTGAGCAAGTATTTGAGGTCGAATTGACCAGTTGTAACTTGTAATTTTTTCTGTGCACAAAATCCCATAGGGAGGCTTGTTGAGTTAGCTTCGGAGCACAGCCGCCTAGTTGTCATTTTCGTTATCAAGAAGTATGGAAGCCGCCCTAAAACTTTGAAATTCGGATGCAGTGACATGCCAGCATGACTCAGGTACAAACCGCGTCTCTCTAGCATTTTTAGTTCAGAATGATTTAAGAGCATAGCTGACAGTTTTTATAAGTCCGGGCTTTTTTTTCAATGAATATATTTTTTCCCATTAATCACCACGCGCCGTGTAAATCATGTATTAAATTCCCCAAATTTTGGGGTGTGTGTCGTGTCCACTCCCTGACCTCTAGCCTCGCTTTGAAAATCCCCACAACACTATATTTGATACGAGAGGAAAGCCCTTGATTATGTTTATCCAATGGTGCTGAACTTGTTTAGATTGAGCAAGTATTTGGGGTCGAACTGACCAGTTGTAACTTGTGATTTTTTCTGTGCACAAAATCCCATAGGGAGGCTTGTTGAGTTAGCTTCGGAGCACAGCCGCCTACTTGTCATTTTCGTTATCAAGAAGTATGGAAGCCGCCCTAAAACTTTGAAATTCGGATGCAGTGACATGTCAGCATGACTCAGGTACAAACCTCGTCTCTCTAGCATTTTTAGTTCCAGAATGATTTAAGAGCATAGCTGACAGTTTTTATAAGTCCGGGCTTTTTTTTCAATGAATATATTTTTTCCCATTAATCACCACGCGCCGTGTAAATCATGTATTAAATTCCCCAAATTTTGGGGTGTGTGTCGGGTCCACTCCCTGACCTCTAGCCTCGCTTTGAAAATCCCCACAACACTAAGTTTGATACGAGAGGAAAGCCCTTGATCATGTCTATGCAATGGTGCTAAACTTGTTTAGATTGAGCAAGTATTTGGGGTCGAACTGACCAGTTGTAACTTGTGATTTTTTCTGTGCACAAAATCACATAGGGAGGCTTGTTGAGTTAGCTTCGGAGCACAGCCGCCTACTTGTCATTTTCGTTATCAAGAAGTATGGAAGCCGCCCTAAAACTTTGAAATTCGGATGCAGTGACATGCCAGCATGACTCAGGTACAAACCGCGTCTCTCTAGCATTTTTAGTTCAGAATGATTTAAGAGCATAGCTGACAGTTTTTATAAGTCCGGGCTTTTTTTTCAATGAATATATTTTTTCCCATTAATCACCACGCGCCGTGTAAATCATGTATTAAATTCCCCAAATTTTGGGGTGTGTGTCGTGTCCACTCCCTGACCTCTAGCCTCGCTTTGAAAATCCCCACAACACTATATTTGATACGAGAGGAAAGCCCTTGATTATGTTTATCCAATGGTGCTGAACTTGTTTAGATTGAGCAAGTATTTGGGGTCGAACTGACCAGTTGTAACTTGTGATTTTTTCTGTGCACAAAATCCCATAGGGAGGCTTGTTGAGTTAGCTTCGGAGCACAGCCGCCTACTTGTCATTTTCGTTATCAAGAAGTATGGAAGCCGCCCTAAAACTTTGAAATTCGGATGCAGTGACATGCCAGCATGACTCAGGTACAAACCGCGTTTCTCTAGCATTGTTAGTTCCAGAATGATTGAAGAGCATAGCTGGCAGTTTTTATAAGTCCGGGCTTTTTTTTCAATGAATATATTTTTTCCCATTAATCACCGCGCCGTGTAAATCATGTAGTAAATTCGCCGAATTTGGGAGTGTGTGTCGGGTCCACTCCCTGAACTCTAGCCTCGTTTTGAAAAATCCCCACAACACTAAGTTTGATACGAGTGGAAAGCCCTTGATCATGTCTATCCAATGGTGTTAAACTTGTTTAGATTGAGCAAGTATTTGAGGTCGAATTGACCAGTTGTAACTTGTGATTTTTTTCTGTGCACAAAATCCTATAGGGAGGCTTGTTGAGTTAGCTTCGGAGCACAGCCGCCTACTTGTCATTTTCGTTATCAAGAAGTATCGAAGCCGCCCTAAAACTTTGAAATTCGGATGCAGTGACATGCCAGCATGACTCAGGTACAAACCGCGTCTCTCTAGCATTTTTAGTTCCAGAATGATTCAAGAGCATAGCTAACAGGTTTTAGGGCTTTAGGGCAAGTCCGGGCTTTTTTTTCAATGAATTTAATATTTTTCCCATTAATCACATCGCGCCGTGTAAATCATGTATTAAATTCACCGAATTTTGGGGTGTGTGTCGGGTCCACTCCCTGAACTCTAGCCTCGCTTTGAAAATCCCCACAACACTAAGTTTGATACGAGAAGAAAGCCCTTGATCATGTCTATCCAATGGTGCTAAACTTGTTTAGATTGAGCAAGTATTTGGGGTCGAACTGACCAGTTGTAACTTGTGATTTTTTCTGTGCACAAAATCCCTTGGGAGGCTTGTTGAGTTAGCTTCGGAGCACAGCCGCCTACTTGTCATTTTCGTTATCAAGAAGTATGGAAGCCGCCCTTTGAACTTTGAAATTCGGATGCAGTGACATGCCAGCATGACTCAGGTACAAACCGCGTCTCTCTAGCATTTTTAGTTCCAGAATGATTTAAGAGCATAGCTGGCAGTTTTTATAAGTCCGGGCTTTTTTTTCAATGAATATATTTTTTCCCATTAATCACCACGCGCCGTGTAAATTATGTATTCAATTCCCCAAATTTTGGGGTGTGTGTCGGGTCCACTCCCTGAACTCTAGCCTCGTTTTGAAAATCCCCACAACACTAAGTTTGATACGAGAGGAAAGCCCTTGATTATGTCTATCCAATGGTGCTAAACTTGTTTAGATTGAGCAAGTATTTGAGGTCGAATTGACTAGTTGTAACTTGTGACTTTTTCTGTGCACAAAATCCATTAGGGAGGCTTGTTGAGTTAGCTTCGGAGCACAGCCGCCTACTTGTCATTTTCGTTATCAAGAAGTATCGAAGCCGCCCTAAAACTTTGAAATTCGGATGCAGTGACATACCAGCATGACTCAGGTACAAACCGCGTCTCTCTAGCATTTTTAGTTCAGAATGATTCAAGAGCATAGCTGACAGGTTTTAGGGCTTTAGGGCAAGTCCGGGCTTTTTTTTTCAATGAATATATATTTTTCCCATTAATCACCACGCGCCGTGTAAATCATGTATTAAATTCCCCGAATTTTGGGGTGTGTGTCGGGTCCACTCCCTGAACTCTAGCCTCGTCTTGAAAATCCCCACAACACTAAGTTTGATACGAGAGGAAAGCCCTTGATCATGTCTATCCAATGGTGCTAAACGTGTTTAGATTGAGCAAGTATTTGGGGTCGAACTGACCAGTTGTAACTTGTGATTTTTTCTGTGCACAAAATCCCATAGGGAGGCTTGTTGAGTTAGCTTCGGAGCACAGCCGCCTATTTGTCATTTTCGTTATCAAGAAGTATGGAAGCCGCCCTAAAACTTTAAAATTCGTTATAGCAAATAACTGACAGTTTTTATAAGTCCTGGCTTTTTTTTCAATGAATATATTTTTTCCCATTAAAGGCACTGGACACTATTTGGTAAATGTCAAAGACCAGTCTTCTACAAACCTGTGAAAATTTGGGTTCAATATTGGTCATCAAAGTTGCAAGAGAATAGGGAAAGAAAAACACACTTGCTGCAAAAGTTTGTTTGCTTTTCAGATGCAAAGACTTCAGCCTGAAGTCTTTTATTATTTTTGTGAGAAATTACCTTTTTCTTTACTTCAGAGGGAGCCGTTTCTTACAATGTTTTAAACTATCAAAATCTCTCCAATGCTCGTTACTAAGTAAGTTATTTATGCTAACAATTATTTTGAGTAAACACCAATAGTGTTCAGTGCCTCTAAAAGAACCTGTGAACCAACAGGTGAAATATCCGTCATACTTTGGCGTCTTTATCTCAACTTTCATTGGATTAAAACAGCCATCGTAAAATTTTTCGATTTTGACTGTACTCTAATTTCAGAAACGGCAGCATCATTATGGATGCCAACTGGAATTTACTGAGAGGCTAACAATTATTTTGAGTATAATAACTAATTGTGTTCAGTGCCTTTAAACGTTCTCGTACAGAATTGTGACAACCTCATCTCGTTCTTGAGCGTTTATGGCCTCAGTAAATTCCAGTTTGGCATCCACAATAATGCTGCCTTGCAATGATGAAAGCCAAGATAAAGACGCAAAATTATGACAGATATTTCACCTTTTTGGTCACAGTTGGTTTTTAAAGACAACGGACACTATTGGTAATTGTCAAAGACAAGTCTTCTCCCTTGCTGTATCCCAACATTAGATAAAATAACAAACCTGTGAAAATTTTGGCTCAATCGGTAGTCGAAGTTGTGCGATAATAATGAAAGAAAAAACGTTATTTCACTCACTTTGTAAGCGTTTCACTTACTTTATGAACTAATTAGGTGTACTGACTATAAATCTTCACAGGTATCACAGTTGCAAAAGTGAATCTTATTTACAAAAGGAATGCTTTTCAAGCTTTGTTACTTCATGACGTCAGTGACAATATAAAAAACGTGTAATAGTTTGAAATAACTTTTGAAATATTTTGTAATAACTTTGTGGAAACAAGGTCAAAGTTGGTTCCTGTTGACAAGAACACCGTGGCGTTGGAGATGCTGGACGAACCAACTTTCTGCCGTAGGAGGCGTCGCTTGTCAGACCATGGAATCCTTCCTGCTGTCGAAATACATGAGGAATGGTATGCCGCCCAAACCAGGTATGTTGGAAGAGTAAACGGGGAAAAGTTTAGTTTAGGCAATCTTTAGTGAGCAAAAATGTGCAAAAATGTGCTAAAAACTAAGTGTTTAAGTTTGAAAGTTCTTCGGCGACCATTCGTAGGTCATATAGGAATGTTAATCTCAGTATAAGAATTTGACATTAAGTAGCAACAAAAATGTTGTGCCATGTTTTTGCTGATCAACACCCCGAAGGGAACGGGGGTCCAGCCTCCGATTGCCCCGGTAGTAGCACCTTCCGATAAGCCGCAAGAGCCGGGGGTTGACGCTCCGGACAACGGTATCTCAAACAAGGCGTTCTTGGAGGATGAAGGGGAGATCGTCGCGACCGCTGATGCCGAGAATGGCGAGCCGGACATAGAAGGGAAATCTGGGGTGGCAAAGAAGATAATCTAAGTATAAAATATTTTTTGCGATTATTTTTGCCATAATAGCACTTTCTTCCTTTTAAGATTTGTCTCTCCAGTTACAAGTTTGTTGGGAGAAGGCTTTACATTTTTACAAAATGCTTGGGTCCATTTTAATAATAACACCTTCCTATGTATGACTTTATTATAGTCTGTCCTTTAGATTATAGGTCTAGACCTAAAGCAGAAACATGGTAACTTTGGCTATGGCTTCGGTTCCAACTTAAATCTTCCCTGGGTCGACCCCGGTGTGTGGTGGGTTTTTTTGCCAGGACAAACGTGTGCAGATAATTACCCACGTTTAGAAAAAAAACACCACACACCGGGGTCGACCCAGGAAGCTAAACGAACGCACCCAATTAATGTAGGCAATAGTGTACAGGGTACCCGTCCAAGTGATCTCATTTATGGAAAGCATGACATGCCCCATATAGGGGCAGAGGGTACCCCCAACCAATCCCCATTTTACCAGCACACTATTGTCCTCTTGTACATAAGTACCCACCCCCCTCCCTCCCCCAATTCTCTACAGAATTCCTGATATTCCAAGCACACATTGAAGGCACGATAAATGGGCACCAATGCTGAAAGTCGCCGTTGACTATAATTATGTACAATTTGTATTAATGTAATATGTGTTGTTTTAGTCCTCAACTATTGTAAACGGTTTTTTAGAATTTTAAAGAAGTAAAGAGACACGAGGCTGGCTGTCAGTTTTTAGAGTTAACAACAGACCGATATGCGTCACATGACCTACGTGTATAGTGGGTATTGGATGTAAACAAACACGGCGCACTGCAAATTCAGAACTAATTGGGGAGGGAAGTGTGTGTGTCTAAGTGAAAACCACATCTATAATTGTAGCGCGTCTTGCGAGAGAGAGAGAGATATAATTAGATTTTCCCAATCTCAGTTTTATTCCCGTCTTCATTGAAACAAATTCTTCAAGTGAATCACAAAAAATGTTGGAACACCCAGTTGAGATCAGATACCAGTCCTACTAGTATGCGTGATAAATAATATACCATACCAATATAACAACATACAATAATACAATAACATACAATAATAAATATATATATAAATATATAAAGAAAATTAAATTTGGTTTTTACCCATACACCGATGTGTGTTAGCACTGTTTACTCAGTACTTTCCCGAGTCCTGTGCAAAAAAAATATAACTCGGGAGGGATTCGAACCCAGGACCCTTGCTATTCTAGAGCAGTGTCTTACCAACTAGACTACCGAGGGTGCCCGAACTAAGTCAAGAAACTTAGTAATACAAATTATTTTATCTGGTGGAAAAATATAAAAGGTTACGCTCCGGAAGTGTCAGGCATTCAGGCGCCGGTTCAGTTAATGGCACACACTGGCCCCTCCCCATTGCCATATAGAACCCTTCAGGACTTGCATCCGACCCAGAGCACATCCCCCCCTGCCTCGAACCCTAGCCACTACGCGGGCCCTGTCCCTTTAGGGGAGAAAGCAAGGCAGATCCCAATCACACTGTCCCATCAGGGGCAGCAAAAAGCCTTGAATCTATATTAGAGACAGACGGTATTCGAACCCGGACCGGATGATCCGAGTTGCTGAAACAGTCCCAGCACCTTACGCACTGCGCTACAGTGTTGGTGCTTTAAAAACTGATGTTTTCATGGTCATAATCAATAGACCGATTGCGCTCATACAGTGCCTCACGTGACAATAGTGGGTAAAATGTAAACAAACACGGCGTACTGCATATAAACGTGCTATAAGAAGACACGATTACTGTTGCCATTTTTGGCTCAATAGAGACTCAATTCTTGAAATCACTGAAGTATATTCCGGAGTTTGTCATATGAGACCTTACCAATGGCTAAACAATGCCAGTGAGGGTATTAACAAAGTTCCACCAAGTAGGAATTTCCAAGAGAATCTTCACACGATGTCATGTGTTTGTGCACGGAAAGTGTGGTTTTACATGCCCTCATTCTAAAGATTTTCCTGCCAATATTTTCAACAAAAAAATATAATTATGAAGCTGCAAATCCTCTTATTTTCACCCTCAAAATTCTTTAACTGGAAGGGGTAGCTGTTTGTGAGTTGGCCGCGCTGGGTATGAAAGCAAAACAAGAAACGTCTTGCACCAAGACTAACTACGCACACACCACACAGTGCATCCGAAAATTGTCTCAGTCATTAAAATGCAACACATGTCAGGTCATCAAGTAAGATAGGTACAAGAGGAACAAGGGCTGAACGACCATGACCCTGCCTGTTTTAAACGCCTTTTTAAGAACTTGTAACCACTCATTTATTCCCTTAGTTTTTGTCTGCTTTATCTTTCAGATAATTACTTGTGCATCAACATGCTTCGTGACAGCACTCATATTGGAAGCAGTTATTCTCCCAGTTCTGTGTTCACTCCAAAGATGTGATCTGTACTGTTGTTTTGTGGACTCGACCAACCACATCCTACTTCTTTTGCTGCAGGAGAGCTCATTGACCATCTTCTGAATTGACTCAAGGCTGTGTGTGTGTATGTGTGTCTTCATGCTCTTGAGGCCATTTTTGACTGATGACACGTAAATTGGCGATGAAAAGATAAATGTTAATTGCAGAGTGAACTGTGACGCAAGCGTTCTGTCGGCTGTTGGGCTTTGAAAACACCTAAAGGTATCGCAAGTGCTTCTTAATATGCCTGTGCGTGGCGTCCTGCGGTTGCAGGCTACAATTCTCAGAGAAAGTAGAATAATACAATACAATACAAACAATAACACTGTCCAAACGTCCATTTCCACTGTCTTGAAGAGTTTAAAGCTTCATTTATTCTGGTTACTTAAATCATACAATAATACTTCATAATGCAAAGATTTAAATAATACCAAGGGTTGCAATTGCAAAGATCTAGAGGGTTGTAGTTAACCGCCTCAGTACGGTCAACATGAACAATACCTGAGGCAAACAAGGGTAGATAATAATTGAGTAAAGTAAACTGCAATGTAAGTGTTTTTAAGGGGCCATGAAAATACCAAGTGTGTTATAAAGTTAATATTACCAATTTAAATATTTGAAGAAAAAAAATTAAAGGATGGAAATTGTAAATAAAAAATTGTTTGTAAACAAATATATGGAACAAAAAGTGTGACAGGTTTGGATTTATTTTCAGCAAGAGTTAAATTATGTGTACCCACAGTTATCAATGAAACCTTTAAACTCTCACCATAAAATGGGTCAAATAATTACAGATGCTTGTTAGATTGTGAACAATTGTTTTCACACCAACCCCAGGAGTTAAATTCACAACATGCATGATGTAGCATTCACAAACTAGAGTTTGTCGTAGGTTTTATACATAGCTGCAGTTTTATCATGGCACAGTCATCTTTAGATTCCATTCCAACCTGTGGGTGTAGCAGATAGTCTGACCCCTCTTCTAGAGTCTTTTTGTGAACAAGGACTCTGACATGCATGACGTGTTTGCCAAAGGTGGCTGCAGCTTAATAAATATCAATTGTTTTAATAATGGCTTTGTGAAGTCATGAGACAGCTTAATACATAACAAATTGCCTCTGGCAGTACTGAACCCAGTATTAGTGGGCCCTGAACCACCTGACCACAGTGCCAGTCTACTTACTTGTTAATTTAAATCCAAATTTTGAAGATGCAGAGTTTGCAGAGAATCACATTTAAGTGCTCACAATACTTCTTCTTTGATGGCAAGGTTTGAAATGACTTTTCACCCACCTAAACTACAAAATGAGACCTATCAGTATATAAGTTTAGAATCAGGTTTAACAGATGTACAAATATAGATTATTTATAAAGAATATAAAAGCGAGTTACTGTATAAATAGTCTTCTCAATATGGCTTTTTATTAGTCTATCATAACCAAAAATGTATTAATTGGGATAGTTGCCTCCAAAATAATAAAGTTAAATGGTGACAATTTCCAAGTAAAACTAAAAGGATTTATTTTTTGAGTATGCCCAATGCAGAATCTATTTTTTTTATTGAATAAATTAAACTTATTTGAAAACAAAAATTTAAAAGAAGTTATATTCTTTTTTCAAATTCCTACCTTAAGAAGGGTTTCGCTCATGTGACCTAGTCCTTGCTTTTCAAATTACAAACCTACAAAAACTCATAGTCTCATATCATATGATAAAATTATAGACATAACAAACATACCATTATTACAGTACCAGTAGGGTCTAACAATAAAGCTTACAACTTGATGCTTTATGGTACAGTGTACTAAAAGTATCATTTTTGTAATACATGCACAAAACAAAGCACAAAGTATGTAATTATATTATGCACCGAATCATGTTCGTACAATACGTGTACATCAAACTTGTATAAACTGAACCCTTGAATAAAAAATGTTTATGCTAGGACTACTTCTAAGTTCTAGAAACTAGAAGTATACTAGGACCTACACCAGAACCTTGTAGTTGTCGTACTTGTCATGTCATGATCTACGGTATAACCATGGAGGTAGAAATAGATTTATATTAATAAATATAAGTATAAACCACAATTACTTAGTCACTTTTGGTCACTGTAATTTTGAACCATATCAGTGGTAGACCTAAAAAGTTGATGGTGTGAGAAATAAGGAAAAAGTATCATCTGCCACATAAAGTTTTAAAAATGTACAACTACCAAGCTATTCTATTTACGTCCACGTCATTGCTGATTAGTGGCATACAATTACAGATACAATCGAATCAAGACAATGTAACCATTGATGGGCTTTATCCACAGAGCTATATCTAGACTCTATCTAGACCAGGAATAAGAAATGTTTTTATTTTTTGTAAAACAGTCATGAGTCCTCGATCATCATGACCTTGGCAATGTTTCTCTGTTTTGTAACAGAACAAAATGTCTTACTTTTGTCATGGAGGTCGTCCATGCTTTTGTCGAAGTATTTATCAGCACAAATCGGAGTCACTGGTGGGAAGTTTTGGTTGTTATTTCCGATCCTTCGAGGGTGACTGATGGTTGCGGGAGGGTCACTGATCCGTGTTGCAACTTTTCGCCATTGACCTTGTCAATGTCAGTCTTCCGACGCCCTACAGACGTAGACGGGCAAACCTATAAAAACAGTAATTTTATCACGAAAAAATGTCGCCTTTGGAGTTTGTCTTTAACTGCTGTGTCTTGGCACATTCACTCTAGCTAAAGATTACCTTAGTTCGTCTATGCCAGAACTATTTATTCTATCAATCAGCTCTTTCTATTTTCTCTTTCTCTGCCACATCCATTTTGCAAACCGATCGATCGTGTACGAACGTTGAACGTTGTTTACTTTTTTGAGCGAGGTGCCAAATTTTTCCCACAGTCCTCTGCGCGCACATGCGCAGTTGTTCAAAGTCGCTATCTGCAATAGGTCTATAGAGTTCAGCCTAATATGTCAAGGTACCAGCGAAAAAAGCTTCTGCTGTTGTTATGTGCGCTAATTGTAATGCGTACCACTGAAACTCCGTTGCCTGGGAGCTCTGATGTAAATCAACATGGCGGTCAACGAATGACGATTGAAACGAATTTAGTTGTAAACAAACAATTATTTGAAAGATAAAGATGTACATTATACCGGAAAACCGTCAAAACAGTTATCAGAAGTAAGTGTTTTCCAAGTGTTGCTCCATTGTTATGTATTTTGGGTAATTTCTCAGTTGTTAAAATAATACTTTTGCTGTGGGCAGGTGGGGATTCCTTGTATTTGTACTGTAACTTACTTTTGTTTTAGTTTTTAAAACCTGACTCACTCGACCTCGGACGGAGCGATGGTGCGTGTGTCGGGTACCGGTCACTTCGGCACCTTGTTCGGGTCATCTCGTACCCAAGTACGAGTCGCCAAAACTTGCACAAAGAAAAAAAAACAGATTTAAAAGTAGCTGGTGGCAAAGGACCAACGTAGCCAGAGAAACCGCCAACTGCCGGGATTTCTCGGCAACACTGCTAATTTAATAAGATCATTCTGTCAGTGTCAATGTTTATTGCCAGAAAGTCAATTACTTAAAAAAAATAGATTCATCACTAATTTGATTCTGTGTTTTGTGTTCAAGGCAGTGGACACTATTGGTAATTACTCAAAATAATTATCAGCAAAAAAACTCACTTGGTAATGAGTAATCAGGTAATGGGGAGAGGTTGGTAGTATCCTGGTGTCACGTGTTTCAGTAGGATAACAGGAAAATTGTTCACAATCAAAAACTAAATCTTTTTTTTTCAAATCATCTGTCCAGTTTTTAACAATAACACTTACACTTCATGATGTGTTGAAATTTTTTAAGTTTTGGTTTTACGTTGCGAGAGACAGTCCGCCATTAACAGTGCTTATGCATGCACGACATTGGAGCAACGTCACATGTTTTCACACCTTTTAGTGGTTGGTATTTTATTGATTATTCAGAAGCTAGTATGGCGTGCAAAATAAATCAAAAATATTATTAAATTACTACTTAACTTGTCCTAAGGCATTTCGGCTTCTATATTAGAATCCAGAGATATCATAAGTCATGAAAGTAAAACACCCCCCCCCCCCCTTGAAACACACACACTTCATAACAATCCGTTTCCTCCATTTCAGACCAGTAATGTTTGGTTTCAGGAGATAAGAAACCAATCTATGATATTTTCTCTTTGATGTAGACTTAGTATTTATTACACTTATCGGAATTTATTACAGTATTCAGGAAATAAAAAAAAATAGTTTTTGGTAATTTTCACTTAAGATAAATTAATAATTTCCCCGTATTGGCACACCATAGAATCCCAAATAGTAACCACCTCACGTGATCCATCTATTGACTAAAGCAGAATGAAACTTAATCTAGCAGATAGTAATTTTGTTTTGAACTTTTGAGGTTGGATGATGTTTCTTTGACTCATTTGAATGTTGGCATAATAATGCACTTAGTGATTAGTACCAAAAATCAATCATTTTATAAATGTTTGAGCATAACCAACGACAGGAAACTTCTTTCTCAGCATGATTAAGCCTGATGAAAATACAGATTGTGAGTAAACTGCATAGCTTCTGTCACCGGTGCAGCTTGCACAATCTCGCGGCTTCACATTGTTTTGCTTTCTATAACATGTATAAAAATTAAATCTGTTTTTCTCTACAGATCCGTCCATTAAAATATTATGTCGCAGCCCATGAATAACACAGCCGCGCAGCGGCACAACAATGTAAACGGTAGTCTGAACGGGAGTATGAATGGCCACTCGTTCGGACTCCCAGGGGTGGACCAGGACCAGCTTCAGAAGCGCTTGTACTCATACGCACCCAAACAGGTATCAGAGAACAAGACAGCCTTGAAGTTTAAGAGGATAACGCCAGCTCAGAAGATCACCCGGGCAAAGCCCACCTCTACCAAGTTGGAACCACTGGTGAGGTTTGATTTAGTTTTCAAACACAAAAAACTGCAGCTTTTTTGACGTCAATCGAAGCAGACTTTTCCTCGAAAATTTTCCTACATTTTTTTGTCGGCAATGTTGAACAGATGTTTTGCTAATTGGCTGCAGCAAAACGACTAAAGATGGGGGTCAGTTTGCAAAGAGGTCCGATCCGATGTCTTTTCCAGCGCTGTGCAGCAAACACTTCGAACCGTCGTGCCTCGAGAATCCGGAATACACTACACATTTTGACATGAAGAGAAAAGTTCTTTTCTAAAACATGATGCCATCCCAACAATTTGTCCAGCTAGTGGGGAGGTCAAAGAAGGTATCTTGTGTTGGCACTGCATGCGGTTCATCGCGCCTCAATTGCCGTCACAAACTGCGCACTCTCGGGTTGGGCTTATTTTCAAATTTGTAAAAAACAAAGAAACTAAATTTGTTAAAACCTTAGTTAATCGCTATTCATATTCCACTCATCAAACCACATAGTTTAATGACAAAAGCTATATTTTGACATAATACCACTTCCAGGTGACTTTAATAATAATACTCTGCTCATATAGAGCGCTTTATCACACCCCTAGGGGGCTCAGTGTGATTTCCTGCAAGGTATGTTGAGCTACCTATTGATTATTGAAGTACGAGACCAATTCCTGTAATGATTTTAGAAGGTTTACATTAGATAGCACTTGATTTTAAAGACATTATCGCTTATAATTCGTCCTATAGATGATGTGACCTATGTTTACATTCAAACCGCCCTCTGTTGACAAAACACTAACACGTCATGTTTCGCCGGGCAAAAAAAAATGCGTTGTCATGGTAAGATTGCATACACTTTCTAGCTGGCTGCCAAAACCCAAAGGTTTTGCCTGGCGGTATGCGCGCAAACCTATGGTTTTCGAGTGACATCAGAGGTCACATCGGCGATACTGTGTAACACACAAGGACATAAACTCCCAAAATGATGCTACCACGATAGTTGTGATGATGATATCAGATAAATTGGATCATAGAGCAAACCTTTTTTTTCTGATATGCAGGTTTTGCAGGGTTTATGCAGAAATCGGTTATATAATGATGAATTTGGAAAATAAGGGCAAATTAATTAGTCAGGGACCTTCTTTTAGGACCGAGGCTAATACGTAAAGATTACGGCAGTTAACAAAAAGGATGTCCTTTCATCCAAGCTGATATCCATATTTGTGTAATTGCTTTTTAAAAGCCCTTTTCACATTGTGTCTCTTATCCCAGTTTTTGTTTACTGCTCCATGGTTACCCAGCCCACGTTCACACCCTTCCTGCCTAGCTTTCTAGTCTGGTCAGGGTTCCAGCAGTACTATTCATGAATGCCCAAGGGTTTACCGCTTACCCTACTCAGAGAAAGGGTGATTATTTTCCTGGGTATCATGCCCATTTGCTGGGGTAGCTAACAGGTTAAGCGATCAAAGTGTGAAAGGGCTGGAGAATAACGCGGTGTGAGAAGGGCTTTACTATCGTACCTTTCGTTTTGCTTCACTCAAAACTTTCTCTTGATTCCACACAGCCTGGCCTTGCTAGATTTCAGGAGCGTAATCAGCCGGAGTTCATCCGACGCAAAGCAGCAGAAGAGCAAGTGGCAAGGGGTCTGATCAATACTCAATCTCAGGGTGAGCCTGAATCCAAGAAACTGAGACGCCCTGACTCTGTGGAGCCCTTAGAGAGGCCACCCAGTGCCACCCCGCTACCCGATCTTCCAGATGAACTCCGACAAAAACAGGTACAGTTTATTAAGATGGAAAATGATGAGGTTGACTTATCGGGAGAAAAATGGAGTTAGATTTTAAACAAATATGACCTCAGGAACGTTCAAAACTCGTACACAAGGGTCGGCTTACTAAACATACTAAAGTTTATATTGTCAGATTGTTGAAGGTATCATCAACTAGGAGCTTGGGTGACAAGAGCAGTCCCAACATTTTATGCTGGAATTATGGTAAAAGTGCCTTGCTCATGGGCACAAGGGTCATGACTACGACTCAAACCCACACTCATGACACTCTGCTGCTGACAACGCCAGAGCTTTGATCTGGTAAACTACCTGTAGACCCCTCAGCAACGACACAATACATATAGTTATAATCTACATACCTAAGTAATGAATTTGCGTGTATGTGTTTGCATTCTGCAGGAATCCTTCGCTGGTGGGCCGCTCAGGTCACCGACCCCACCCAAGGAGCCCAAACCCACCAGTCCCAGACCGGGGCACACAAGGGGTGCCACTGTCAACCTTCCCATCTCTCAGGGTTCAGAGGAGTTGGAAGGGATGAGAGACATCAGTGAGATCATACGACTTGTCCGACAGAAACCCAAGCTGGGATTTCTCTACATGTCACCAGCAGTCCCGAAAGCATCTGTGCTGTACCATCCATACAACCTCAAGTATGCACACAGTTTTACTTTGTTTATAATGTTCTAGAGTTTCATTCTTTAAAATACCTGGGGCTGATTTCACCAGAGAGCTACATGTACCATTGATCAGTCAATCTCTATCACACAAACATTTGTTTAACGTCTATGATTATTAAATGATTTTTGGGGTTGAACAAAGAATTGACTAGAGTGGGATTCGAACCAACGAACTCCGGACACCGCCAATATAGGACTAGATAGTTCAGTTTGTAGAGCGCTGGCACGTTAATCCGGAGGTCGTTTGTTCAAATCCCACTCTAGTCAATTATTTTTTCAACCCCCAAAATTAATTTCATAATTTACCCAGTTTCCCTTGTGGTTTTTATTGGCAATGATTATGAGTTGCACAAAACAGGAAATTGTGATTCCGTAACTAGACAACAATACCTATTCTTATTCTAGTCATTGTAAAATCAGCATTTAACTTGGTATGATTCAAACCCACAGCCTTGTTAATGGAAAGTTATGCAGTCTTAAAACTTGACCACAGTGGTGTTTAGTGCACTATCTAGCTGCAGCATTTAAATCGTTAATGCATTCTAAGCATCGAACAAGAAATTTATACTGAGCCAGGTGTATAACTTCCTTCTTGGATACAGAATCGTCAACCACAATGGGGTACACCACTCTGTTTTTTTGGCGGCATTTTATCAATGGTATAACATTAATAATAAAACACTTATATAGCGCCTAATCTATATTTGTGAAACCCTTTAATGCGCTTCACAAAAAGCTTTAACAGATTCTACGAGGAATATCAATAACAACAGACTAGACAAATTTGTACTAAACCAACGGACACTTTTCTACAGAATCGTCGACCACAATGGGATAAACCACAGTGACTACTACACCATCAGCCGCAAAGGAGTGACCCACATGCAGCCCAACGAGACCGTCTTCACAGATCTGGACCGCTGGGAGCAGGAGTATATGTACTACATGAAGCTCATCAAGATCCCCACGTTTGCACTGTTCCGCAAGTGGAAGGCCTTCATGACGTGGCGTAAGAACGTTTCCTCGCGGAAGATCGCTAACTGCAAGAAGCAGCTGCAGGAGAACTTGTTTATTGTCAACCCGGTGAGTCCAATGTTTTACCATCTACAGAAACAGTTTTTTAATAGGAAGGACCTACTGATCTATATCAAAATCGCAAACTCTTTAATTAATATAAATCTTTTTGACCATTTTGGGGGCAAATTCATTTAATCGTTGTGTTTTTCTATTTTGGGCAAGCAGAATATTTAAAAAACAGTTGTCGTATAAAATACTGTTTTTATAGTGTTTCCAATGGTCTTGACAAAGGATGTAGAAACCCAGGTAGTCTACAGTGTAACAAATCTAGTAAATTATTCTGTAGCCAAAACAAAATACAAGTGAAATGACCCAAGCATCCTAACAGGAGCCAAAATGTTATAACAATCTGTGGCCCGGCAGCATGGCCTGTCAACCCACTACCACCGGACTGCAACCAAACATATGTAGTTGTCCAGTGTCAAATATCTTTCTTTAGTGGTGCACCCATCTTGGACAAGGCTACACTGTACTGAGGTTAACTTAAGGCTGTTTTCATTTGACAGTCACTTCGACCAGCACTTCTAAATGTGCGTGAGATGTGCTATCGTATCAGTGACATGGGACTCTGCAAGGTGGAGAAAGGAAACACGTACACTCTGAACAATTTTACCGTCGCTCAGTTCGCTCAGCTCAACGAGGTAAGATTTGCAATCACTTGAGGTCCTACTGTGCAAAATGACGTGAAATGCATGAAACAAAAAGGAAAATCTTTTGCTTCACAATTTAAGTGTAGGGGATTGTTTGCCTCACCGAAATTTGCTTTCGCATGTATTATTAAAAAGGAAAGTTGGGGAAAAAAGGCAATAGTACATTTTCAAAACAGTGAATCTAACTTTTGGAATTCTACCCACTTGTTTCATTTCTACTAAGATATATTGTAACGATTGTTAGCATTAGCCCTGGAACCCACTAATGGGTGACTCTTGCAAAGCTGCCAACTCTCCCTGATTCTGCAGAATGTCCCTGAAAATAAACCAATCTTTAAGCTTTCCATATTGTGGTGAACACATTTTGAAAATCTACTTGATTATTGTAACTTTTTCCCTATTTACATTATGTTGAATGTAATTCTAAGTATCTGCCTGATTGTTGTACAAAATCGCCCTGATTACAAGATGCAAATGTTGCCAGCTCTCATGTTCATTTCACAAAGAGTTAGGACTCGTCCTGACTTAGGAGTATATGTGCACTTTCCCTGGAGTTTTACAAATTTTAAGGCTAGAAAAAGACTAGCCTTAAGTTTTTGATATCTCCTAGGAGTCCGTCATGTAAGTTAGGACAAGTAACTCATGCTAATTCAAGATAAGACTAAGCATGACTAGTCTTCTTAATTCTTTGTGAAATCCACCCCTACTCTAGTAGTGACAACCTATCATCACATTTATACGGTCAGTCAATATTATTATTTTTTTTTTTTCAAAGTGGAAATTAAGAAAATGTTGAAAATGCCATACTTACAGGTTGCCGGCCGATTGGCTGAATTCAGGGAGCTGGTGAAGGAAGTTGTGCGTAGCGCGTGTCGGACGGCACTTCTAGAGGCAGGATTTACTCCCGATGATTACTTCCTGGATGCAGAAAGCCCTGGAGGAGGTAAGAACAAAGAAAAAATAACATGACAACAAAAGAAAGAAAAAGAAAAGATGCAGAAACAACTTTAGTTACAAAGAAGAAAAAAATACCATTGTATTTTGGCATTATGTTCAAAGAAGCGGACATAGTTTACGGATGGTAATTGCATTTCTGGGATAACATGTTCAATCACAATCATTGTTTCCAAATTTCAATCCAAATTGCCAGAATTGTCAAGCGGGAAATCTATGTGTACATTTCTGGGGGTTTTTCCTCTCATGACTATCAGTAAATTTTACAAAAGGTCTAATGTCAACTATTTTTTTTATTTTTATGCCTATGTGATGTGGGGAAGCTTTTCCAGAAACAAAATATATATCATAAAACATCTTTGTTGTTGTTGAAGAGTGGATTTCAACATGTTCAAAACAAGTTTCAGTGTGTACAAGAATGGTTGTGCCACATGCATGTAATACGATTCACACTTGAGGAAATTTTATTTTGAAAAAAAAAACAAGAAAAAAAAAAGGAAACCTGCCTACTGTGACAGCCATCTATTTCTTGTTAAATGATAACTGTTTATTTTGTCGTCACAGAGGAGGGTGGTCCCCCCGGCACCGCTGCTTCAAGCTATCTGATGCAAAGTAACTTTGACATGGATATCTATGGGGACGCTCCAGACAAAATGACGTACACTGAGCAGGCCAATAAACGTAGTCACTGCAGACGACTCACATGGTATGTCACTTCATGATTGATGCGGGTTCGGATGGTGGATTTCTTGAATAAACTTCTGTTTTACCTTAGCGTCTACCATTCATGCATATAACACTCGTAGCAGCGCTAGAGGAAATTTGTTCATTTGATTTAACAACATCAATGTCTATACAATGTTGTGCATCAATCATGTCAATGGTTCTCATACTGGAATAGTTTAAATGATTCTCTGAAATCATCACCCTCTCTATCTCTCTTTTTAAAAAAAACTATATGTTACTGAATTGAAACTGAATTTAATTGTTTCGGTTGAAATTCATTTCAGTTGAACTTGGCATTAAGTTCCATAACACTCCACAGCAATTGCCGCAGTGCCCTGTGCTTTTGTGTATGGTGCCCTTTGCAAAGTTCCAATACAAAAATACATTTTCCATGTATAAGAAGTGTCCCTTACCAGAGGAAAATTGCTGTGCCCCTACAGTAACTGGCAAGGTATATTATATTTGCTTTTACAAGAGGTGAACTGGGTGGCATGGTTGGCATGTGCGTAAAGCGCTCGCCTCTCACCAAGGTGACCCCGGTTCGATTCCCGGACGGGGCCATATGTGAGTTGAGTTGTGCGTTGGTTCTCTGCTGTGCCACGAGGGTTTTCCAGAACATCCGATTTTCCTTCCTCGGGAAGAATCAAACACTTTCGATCTTGGCTGTGCTCCGTGGTCATAATGGGTTGATGTGGCTAGCACCAAAGGCGCCCTTGCATGCCTGCTTCTTGAACACGTTGTAGCCGCGTCCTTCGCAATTCAGCTCTTAGCAATGAGTAAGGATGATTAGCCCCCCCAAATTATTATAATTATTACCTACATAGTTTTATAACGCGGTGTTTTTCTGTCTGTCTGTGCCTGTAGCTTTATCCGTCTTGCTGACTATCTGATTGTGAACACAATGCACGTACTGGCCGTCAACTCGGTCACCACGCTACTGAACTACCTGAAGGAACAGCTCCAGAACACCCCATCTCAGGCTCAGATACAAGGCAAAGAAGAAGACAAGACAGATGATGCTGAAGATAAGGTAATATTATTAAATGCACTGGCCACTTTTGGTAATTACTCAAAATACATATTACAATGTAGCATACAAACTTGCTAACCTTTTTTTTAACAAGCAATCGAGAGCTGTTGGTAGTATATTAAAAAACACATTGTGAGAAATGGCTCCCTGTTAAAAGACTTCAAACCGAAAGACTTCTTTTAGGTATCTGAAAGCAAACAAGTTTGTGCATCAAAGATGTTTTTTTCTTTCATTATTCTCTTGCAACTTCAATCATCAATTGAGCCCAAGTTTTTACAGATTTGTAAACTTGAGCATATGTCTGGATACACCAAGTGGGAAAACTGGTTGTTGACAGTTACGAAGGTGTTCAGTGCCTTTTAAACAATTCCTATTTTCTTCTGGAGCAGGGCACAGCTACCTTGGCTGCTGCCTCCATGGCAGGGACCAACACAGTCGGCTTCCACGACGACGCCATCGACCACTCCCTTACGCCGCTATTCCTGACAGAGTTTGTCCTGGAGCCCATCCAGATCCTCTTTGCACCGGAGCTGGATGAGTATCAGGATGGTATCGCCGAGGTCATCTCAGAGTTCCAGAACTGCGTGCTGGGCGTCATCAACCTGGTACCGGACAATTACTTTGATGCATTCACGAGGTAGGATGAAACATTTTGTTTATTTTACTTGAATGTTTTTGAAAGAATTATAGCTGCTAAGCAGTGTTCATACTGATTTTTCAACTAAGCAACAAAGAATGAGTTGGGACTCAGTGGCAATATTGGAAACTTTGGGGAATTTAAGCTGGTTTCTTGATTTAGCTAAGCAAACTTTTTGTTTTTTACTTATACGATTTTCACAAAACTCTTCCTAACTTAAGACTAATCTTAGGACTTAAAACGAGTCCCAACTCTGCACTGATAGCATGCAGACCTTAAGATAAATCCTCCATGTGTAAGTTACATGTAGGAGGAGTTACTCGTCCTAACTCGAGATAAGATTAGTCCTAACTCTTTGTGACATTGGCTGCAGCTTTATGATATTCGGCCCAAAATGTCCTGGTCAGATTTGAAAAGAAATGGCTGACATATTTTGGTAAAGGTAATTTTCTGTGGTAAGCAATCGTTGTGCGTTTTGCAAGGAGACTATTGGAAAGAAAAAAGGACGGGTGAGTTCTAAGTGGCAGGTAGTCTGAGAGTATTCATGATTTATTTATCGTCCATTTACAGACCAATTATTAATGGCAAGTTTGAGGAGAAGACTGCCGGTGATGGACCGAGTCTTACAGCCATGTTTGAGGATGACAAACATCTTCAAGGAGTCATTCAGAGCCTCAGGGTAAGTACTTTTCAGAAAATTGTATTTCATTCTCGTTTGATTTGGATGAATAAGCATAGTTGTTTGTCATTTTAGATCTTTCCACTCCAATGAGATTGAATTGCATGAAGAGCAACCCTATTTTATTTTAATATCATAGAGGAGATCTGATCTTTCTCTTTCCAACCAAAGTTAGCTTGGGTATAGAGGGGAACATTAACAAAACCACAGCTTTTAAAAAAAATTACCTTTTTGCTCAGGCTTGAGTGATTTTTTAGGGGGCGTCATCTTGGTCATCTACCGTCGCCATTGGGGCTCATGCAGGGTAAAGCACATAGTTGCCTAAAGTTGCCATTTTGCCTCAAACAGGGTATTGTACACAATCCACTGTGCACTATACCCCGCTTGAGCCCTGATGTTTATTGAGGCCTAAACGGGATACAGTGTACAGTCGATTAAAGTTGCCATAATTGGGGTTAAAATGGTTTTGATTTGAAAGATGGAGTAATCCGACCTATATTGTCTCTCTCAGGACTGTATTACCAAAGCATTTGATGCAGCCAAGCAGTACGCAGACACCTTTGAACCATTCAGGGAGTTCTACAGAGAAAATGAAAGCCTGGATATTGAAGCCATGAGAGAACAAGATCATGGTAAGAAAATCTGACACAGCTGTGTAGTTCTCTGATAGCATTATGTAAAGGCCCTTCTCTTTTTGTAAGCTAAACAGGAAATTAAATTGGGGTTCAACAAAGAAAAGTTGACTAGAGCAGGATTGATACCAACAACAACCGAGGCCTGTCTTTCTTTGTTACCTAAACAGGAAATAATAAGGGGTTGAACAAAAAAAAGGTTGACTAGAGTAGGATTGAAGCCATCAACCTCTATTTTACGTGCCGACGTTCTACCAACTGAGCTATCAAGCCCTATGCTGGGGGTTTCTATATTTTGTTCGGGGTTGCGAGTCAGAAACCATACTATCAAATAGCCAGGGCTCACACCAAAGTTTATGATACAACCTACAAAGCGGCATTAAGGGGATCACTGTAAGGGAATGCAATTTTTGTTTTTTTCTTCAAATATTAGGTTGTACAGTTTACACCACAAAAAAAGTTACACTTGCCTCTTTTGAAGCATACTTCCATTTGCCCTTTTGAGAAATGGTGGACACTATGGGGTTGCACTGTATAGTTTTGGGTATGATCAGATTTACCTAAACCTAATA
Organism: Asterias rubens; assembly: GCF_902459465.1. Lineage (NCBI taxonomy): Eukaryota > Metazoa > Echinodermata > Asteroidea > Forcipulatida > Asteriidae > Asterias > Asterias rubens. The sequence goes on along the minus strand of NC_047064.1, from coordinate 8,231,003 downwards.
GTGTTATAGTATTGTGTCCACCATAGGGCCCACCTCAAAATGGCTTATCGCATTTTGCCTGCCAGTTTCGCGCTGGTCCATTTTTCCTTGTTCAACCCCAAATTATTGGAACTATGACCCAGTAACTTCCCCTTGTGTAATACTTGGTAAAACAAATCCGACGTTCGGTACACTCTCTTGTTATGTTCCACTCTCTGCATATACTTGTTCGTTCTCTTTTTGCAGATGTGGAGTTTTTCTCTGAGGCATTGGAGCGCTACAACAGACAGCATGCTGGTGCCGAGGCTATCGTACTCAGACGTTCTATCGGGATGCTGATGGTAGATGCTGTGCAGATGAGGAACAAGCTTATCCCGTCTCCCATGCGCTGTTTATATGTGAGTTATAAACCCTCAAGAGTTATACACGAGTGACTTGGGCTGAGCGAATAATAATGTGAATTTCTGTGAATGTTATAAGCTTTAGTTATCCAATATAATAATAATAATAATTACAATTTTATAACGAGAGCCAAGCCTATTTTCATAAAGCATGTGAGCACAAAAACTTGCTTAGCTTAGAATAGTATTGCCTAACGGCACTGAACATGTTTGGTAAATCCTCAAAACGTTTGTTAGCTACAAAACGTATTTGTTAGTACAAAGCGTGCTGATCTTAAAGGTTAAACATCATCCTATTTCTCCTGCCAGAGTACATTAAACTGATCAAAATGTTGATTTAAAAAAAAAAAATTATGCAAGTCGCCAGACACATAAGGCCTGAAGGCCACTTCAAGGTGTGGGCTACAATTATTTTTTTTCCAGAGGCAGTTGCAACTACTCCTAGGGCTGAAACAGGGTAACCCCTTTCACAGTCCATACGAATGTAGGCTTGGGTATCATCAATTCGAAGCCTGGCCGGTAGAGCAGAAAGCTCTACCTCCCCAATTTTATGTAGCAAGTGTCACAACTGGGATCCGAACCCACACCCCGCTGATCAAACACCAGTGCTTGAATCCGGTGCTCTTAACCGCTCGGCCATGACACTGCCACAACTAACTGTTTCTTTTCAGAAACCACCACCACTCGGAAGAGATTTACACATGGTGTCACCTGCTACTTATATATCCTGTGAGGAGTTTGTTGCAGTGTTCAACAGATACAGATAGCGCAAACCTCACATAATCATACTGCCACCATGAAGAGTTTCAAATCCTACTAATCATCCTATTTCTAATCCTACCACCAGGTGATCAACGACATGCTTCCCAAACTAGCCAAGAAGAGAGTAGATGAGCTGATTGCTGAGGCACAGGATGCTCAGTACAAGCTGGAGATCCTACCAACCACCACCACGGAGTTTGTAGAAGCTCTCACCTTCCTGGACAAGATACAGGAAAGGGTAAGAGAAACTCGCGTAGTCGTTTCAGAACAAGGGACCGGGAGGGATTTGAAACTGCAACATTCACATATTTTTGACAGTGTTCTAGCCTTATGTTGGCGGTCTTCCTTTTTTTGTCAATACCTTTGTTTGGGGCACCAGTTTGCATGGTTTGAAGTTTGTAATTGAAATTGTCTGTTGCCATCAGTAGTTTAACCAGACACTTTAATTATTGCTGCGATCTTCAGATGGGCATAAAGCCGTTGGTCTTCAATTTTGTGAAATGCTTGTAAAAATTACCAGCGCACAAGAATGGGCTAGCTCATTGTTCCTGATTGGATTGGCAGAATATTGTGCCACAGCACCTTTTAAACCATTACATGGTGCTATGGATAGGAATGAGTCTCACACTTCGAAAACGTAGCTCCACAATCCTTGCAGGATTGGTTGCCCATTGGTTGACAATAGTTACTGATCGAACATGGCCTAATCTCATGAACAAGTTTCTTTCTTATTCAGTTTCCTCATTTGCTTCTTCCTAGATCGACCCACTGGAGGCAGAAGCCATCATCATCAAAGACATGTACGATCTGATCGAGCAGTACACGGTCCCGACACCCCCGGAGGACTTTGCAGTCTACCAGACCCTCTCCCCGTCAGTCACGGCCGTTCGCAACGCCATCGACAAGGCCGTGGGCGAACGTGACGCCAACGTGGACAAGTTCTGCAACCACCTAGACAAGGACATCTCAGAGTTGAACAAAGATGTCAAGAGCATCAAGCAGGAATCTCAGGTGAGATAGTGGTTGATGTAAAACCACTTAAGTGGATTGGGAAGACGGATGCATATTGTCTTTTTTGCCTGGAGAAGGCCTGAAGGCTGTTTGCTCTTTTTCCAGCAAACATAGTTTTTTTTTCAAGGTTGTAGGCAAAAAAAAGTCCCCCGACCACAAAACAAAAAAAATCAAATTGCATAACTGTTAAATTTGTGTTAATAGATTTGCTGCAAAGACATGTTTTCCAATTCTTATGAAGATTTTAGCCATTCTAAAATGACTTATGAAAGACAGAAAACTGATCAAACTTTTATGCTGTTTATGCTCAGTTTTCTTGAAACACAATTTGGCATGTTTATTGCTTGTGCTCTTCCTTTGGTAATTTTTGTTTCATCCTCTTTTAGGCATATTAATGATTTATTCCCATAACTTTCATTTGGGATTATGAGAAAGCACATTCTTTTTTTGATTAAGACTGATTTCTCTGTGATTTTAAATGGCAAATAGGCAAATGTTACACAGCAATTGTATAAGCTCTAAGCATTGAAAACTGATTTTTCTTTCCTTTTTTTGTTGTTTCTACATCTAGAACCCAATGATTCTGGACTCAAACGCTGAGCAATCAAAGGTCAACGCCCTTCTGAACAAGCTGGGAACCAGACTAGAGGTGCTGCAGAAGACAGCTTTCCTGTACAAGTCCTATCAGAAGAACTTTAAGGTGAGTCCGTCGTCATGACTTGTCGCTTGCCATGTCGTCATCCATCATGTCAGAATTGAATGGCTAGATCACCACAAATAACTGTGGAACATGCAAGTCTTGAGTATTCAAATATTTGGGACCCACCTTGGTCCCACGTACACTACATTGCTTTACACAAAGGAAACGGACGCTTTTTCCCAATGTTCAAATACTCACAAGACTTGCACAGTCTACAATCAACATTGCTGATGCAGCAAATACATGTACATGTAGCACACTTTTCTGCTCATTATGGTTGGTATGCAGTGTGTAAAAGCTAATTCTATTAAACCAACTGAAAACAAAAAAACATTGTGTGGGCAAGTACATCTTAACTATTCTTACTAAGACATTTTTACCAATTCTCAGAATACTTTATACTATCGAAAGCTGCTGTAGGCATCTCAACCAAAAGTTTGCATTGCCATTAGATAAAAGAGAGATTACCAAGTGTATACCTTCCCTAAAGGCACTGGAAACTATTGGTAATGTTACATGGTCACAGTTTGTACCTTTAAACCTGTAGCCAGTGTGTGTGTTTGCTGAGCCGTATCTTCCTTTCTTAATTTCCCACCTGCGTGCTTTGTTAATGGCACTCAAAATGATTGTTAGCATAAAAACTTACTTGGAAACAAGCAATGGAGAACTGCTGATGGTATAAAACATTGAGAGAAACGGCTCCCGCTGAAGTAATGAAGTTTTCGTGAAAGAAATAATTTTCCACGATTTTGATTTGGAGACCTCAGAATTAGACTTTGAAGTCCCGAAATCAAGCATCTGAAAGCACACAACCTGGAGTGACAAGGGTGTTTTTTCTTTCATTATTATCCCGCATCTTCGACGACCAATTGAGTAAGAATTTTCACATGTTGCTATTTTGTGCTTATGTTGAGATACACCAAGTGAGAAGACTAGTCTTTGACAATTACCAGTAGTGTCCAGTGTCTTTGATCATTATCGATGGGTTTTTGTGTAAATGTAGGTAGAGGTGACCAAGTACGAGGAGCTTGAAGAGACACACGCTGAGCTGAAACTCAAACAGTTACTCTGGGAATCATTGGATGAATGGGATACTATTGCTGCTCAGTGGACTGATGTAAGTCTAATTTAGAACATTTGTTGCTCGTGTTCAAAGCCTAACATGTTTCCACTATTCTATACTCAAAGGATCTGGAAAAAAATCTTTACCTTGAAGCCCTTGTTCACTACTGCCTTTTTTGTTTGTTTATCCTTACACTAATATGTTTAGGCACTGTACACTTGTTACTTTCCCAAGTTCTGTAAAAACAAAATAAAAAAATCACAGGCATATTACTCGGTTGGGATTCCAACCCACGACCCTTGCAATTCTGAAGCAGTGTCTTTCCAACTAGACTACCAAGATTGCCCGGTAGCTAGAGGAAGTTCGAAATCTTATACTTTAAATCCCGTTCTTCTTCCACAGTGTGATTTTGACAGTCTTGATCCAGAGGAGCTATCATCGACGGTAGGCAGGTTCGGCAAGTCAGTCCACCAGCTTGAGAAGGGTCTACCTTCCAATCATGTAGTCCCTAAGCTGAAGGAGAGAGTCGAGGGCATGAGAGAGAAGGTACATATCACTATGCCTTGTTCACCTTCTCATTTCATGTTGATTTATATTTTCATTTGAAAGGAAACATTTGTCTCATTACATGCACTAAACAGACTGCAGTAACTAGCACAAGTAAACCTACCTGGTCAACATTGTGTAAATCTCCTTTGATATTAATAGTACGTGTAAAACACTTACATGTAATATAGCGCCCTAGCCTGAAGGCCTTTTAAATTTGTACATAAAAAGAGCCTAAAACCCCAAACAAATGTTTAAAAGGGGGAATTTTCATATGAAGACAACACAAATTAAATAACAACAAATTGACAGATTTTTGTATAAAAATTTAAAAATTCCTGGCTGAATTGTTTCTCAGATAAAAATGTTTTTTGGTGAAAAATTATCTAAGCCATGTTACTTCGAAATAAATAAATACTATCAACAGCTGCAGTGCTTCCCATCAAACAAGCTTTTTAATTTGTAGAATATTTACCAATAAATATGACCCAACCTTTACGTAGGCTATTTCCTCTGGCAGTATTGACCACTCTTGTTATTTCTAACTTTCTATCAGACTGTTTGGGAGAGTTTTCCTTCAAAAAATAAACTTATAATGTCGCTTTTTGTGTGTTTAGTTGCCGGTGATCACCAACATGCGCAACCCGTCGCTGAAGCAACGTCACTGGGAGGCCATCGAAAGCATCTTGAACTTCAGCATCAAGTCGGAGGACTCTATCACCCTGGGTTTATTGACCAACCTGGATGCCTTCAGTCACACCGAGGAAATAGAAGAAGTATCTGGGCAGGCGTCAAGTGAAGCGGCTCTCGAGACTCTGCTTAAAAAGGTAATGAAAAAATGTAATCGGTTGTTACTCTCGAAAACATTTCTTAGGGAGTCAGAGCTGCCAACTCTCCCTGATTCTGCAGAAAGTTCCCTGAAAATATACCAATCTTTCCAAGTTCTGATGAACAGGGCCCAATTTCATAGAGCTGAAAGGCACCCAAATTTGCTCAGTATGAAATTATTGCCTTGTTAAAAACAACCAAATTCCCACATGATTTTCAGGATAAACAAGCAACAGCTGAATAACAGTAACGTCTGAACAAGCAATATGTAACAAGTGGAAATTTGGCTGATAATCCTTTTTTATCAAGGAGAAATTTCATGCAGCTCTATGAAATTGGGGCCAGATTTGAAATCTCCCTGATTATGGAAACTTGTTTCTATTGGTTGAACGAATTTCTGAATATATCTCTGGTTGTTGGTCAAAATCTCGCCCGATGTTGCAGCTCTGGCATGTCTGGCCAGTGGATCTTTTAGAAATCAGGCCTGATAATGTACTTCATGGAGGCAACAAAGGGGATTGTCTCCATGCCCCATGGTCATTGCCTTGGTGCCCTTAAAATGCTTTGGTAATAATTAACAAATTTCCTCCTAGGTTGCCTTTTACTATAAGGAGAAAATTGATTGGTGCCCTTTCCCTTTGAAAAACAAACCCTTGACCTGGCTAGGTAAATCTTTTTTAATTCATGTCATACTTTTGTTCTACCAGTTTGAAACAAACTATTTGGAAAATTTGACTCGGTACATTAGATTTGTTCTCCTGAGGCTGGAGATTTTTTGTGGAATATTTATCTGTGATCAAATTCGAACCTTACACCTTAATAATTGACATCATCATATCAGGTTGAAGATGCTTGGAAAACGACTGAATTCACCGTCCTCGGTCACCGTGACTCCAAAGACGTGTTCATATTGGGCGGAACAGACGAGATTCAGGTCCTTCTTGACGACAGCCAGGTGAACATGTCTACCATTGCCAGCTCCCGTCATGTTGGACCCATCAAGCCGAGGGTAGAGGAGTGGGTTCGTAACCTGGGTCTGTTCAGCGAGACGCTGGAGGAGTGGCTGAACTGCCAGAGGAACTGGCTGTATCTGGAGAGTATCTTCAGTGCACCTGATATACAGAGGCAGCTACCGGCTGAGGCTAAGATGTTCATGCAGGTAAGATCTGATTCAGTAGCACTGTGTGGTTAAGGGCGGTGGACTCGAGTTTTGTAGTTTACAGAATATAGGTTTGAATCCTGGCCAGCTCAGTCGTGACACTTAATTTATCATAATTGCTTCTCTCCGTCCAGAGTACACATGGTACAATGCATGAACAGCGGTTATGTTCAAAACAATTATTTTGGTTACCAGAGTAAGTTCAAGAAAGAAGCCTTATTCTTAGAGATTGGAACATGTCTTGAAATCTGTTGTAGCCCTTTGTAAAATCAAACACAGCAGTTTTAGTATAACAGAGTCTTCATGTTCTCCTTTGCAATATAGGTGAGGACTGTCATTTATGAAGTTTTCATTGCTGGACAGTTCATCTTTAAATTTATCCTTACATGTATTTTATAAATGTACATACTTTATTCATTGCAGGTTGACAAATCTTGGAAAGAAATAATGCGCAAAGCAAACCGACTGCCGCTGGCAATGCGTGCCGCCACACAGCCAGGCCTCCTAGAGACCTTCAAGAATAATAACTCCCTCCTAGACCAGATTCAGAAGTGTCTGGAAGCCTACCTGGAATCCAAGAGATGCGTCTTCCCAAGGTATGTAGTTGTTTCTTCAGTGCAGTTTGTCTCTTAAGCTTAAAGGCAATGTATACCTTTAGTTTTTAGTATCGTTTGATTGTATATAAATCAAATATAAATGTTGAATATACAATAAAACTGACATGTGAACATGGTGAAGGTCTCATTTCAAAATGAGGTCTCCTATTTGAGATCTTAGAGAGTTTTTGCTTTTGACGACGGATGGTTCTGTAACAGCAATGATGACATTTGGCATCATCTGCGCATGCGTCGGCTTTGAGGCTGATTGTCCCTCTATTTCTGGGATGATTCTGCGTTGTGCTGAAAATGACATTGTTGGCTGAAAACTACTAATACCGTTGCAGAACCATCTGTCATTGCCAAAAATCCGGGGCGAATGTTTCTGTGCAGGAAGAATAATCCCTATCATGCCTATAGGAATACACAATCTGAAAAGCGTTGTCGCAATAACGCATAGTAATGTATCTATAATCAGACAGTCAGTCATTCTGAACTGACAGCTTTGGTCCGATCTGTGTCCTTGAAGGCCCTTTGTACATGTATAAAGCACAAAGTTTGGTCATTAGTTACTTTTTTTGCTTAGAAATGCTATGGTACGCATAAAGTCAATCATTATCAGTATCTTTTCATGAGAATGTCTCCATATCTTCTTGGTGGCATTTGGCAAGTAGCTCGGCAAACCAAATGAAAACACCTCAAAAAGAACCCCAAACCACAACTTATGGTGTAATGAATCCTTTGTCTTTCCCTACAGGTTCTACTTCTTGTCCAATGACGAGTTGCTTGAGATTCTGTCACAAACACGGAACCCTCACGCCGTCCAGCCTCATCTCAGGAAATGCTTCGACGCTATTGCTAAGCTAGAGTTTGGAAGTACGGGAGCTCAACCCTCTGATGGAAAGATATCGCCCTCTGGTGACAAAGGTAAAGAATCCCAACCTCTTTGTAAAAAACCCAATAAGCTGTATTTTTGACCGCGTGAGGGCACTGTCAAACATATTTGTATCCATTCATACCCAAATATGATATAAAATCTAATTAGAGGGAATTTTTTATTTGTTGAGAGCATATTTTTTGCTTTAAGACATTGTACACTATTGGTAATTGTCAAAGACCCGTCTTCTCACATGGTGTATCTCAACAATATGCATAAAACAACAAACCTGTGAAAATTTGAGCTCAATTAGTTGTCAAAGTTGCAAGTTAATTATGCGAGATGAACTACAGTGCATGTGTTTTTAGATGCTTGGTTTTGAGACCTCAAAATCTAATTCTGAGGTCTCGAAATCAAATTCGTGCAAAATTACTTCTTTCTCAAAAACTACGTCACTTCAGATGGAGCCGTTTTTCACAATGTTTTGTACTATCAACCTCTTCGCATTACTCGTAACCAAGTAAGGTTTTATGCTAATAATTATTTTGATTAACTACCAATAGTGTCTACTGCCTTTAATGCTGGTGAAATTTCACGTTGACACCACCTTTGGTTTAAAGGTTGTGAAAGTAGAAAAACCAAAGGATACGAGAGAATGAAACTGGGAAAGGGGTTTAAAGGCGGGATGTTTTTCTGTATTGATATTTTTGACAAGCATCACAGTTACATTTTTATTTGTAAGCGCAACTTTGTTGTGCTTAGCTCTTTGTGTGCAGCTCTATGAAATTGAGCATTGTTTGCTACCAAAAGTGCAGTTATAACTCAAGTTGCATTTCTATTCAGCATTTCAATTATTTCCACCAATATTACAGAGGAAGCTGTAAAGACATCCACCAATGACATCCTGGCCATGGTCTCACCGGAGAACGAGGTTGTCGGCCTCGGCAAGGGCCTGAAGGCCAGAGGCAACGTAGAGGACTGGCTGGGTAAGGTGGAAGAGGCCATGGTGTCTTCTCTCCGTCGTCTCACCAAGGCAGCGCTGACCGACTACGAAGCCCGCCCTCTGGAGGAGTGGGTAACGCAGCACGCATCCCAGGTGGTGTTGACCGTAGCGCAGACGATGTGGTGCAGGGACGTGATTGAGATCCTGGACGGGGATTGCGATCGCATCGAGTTGATGAAAGAATTTGAGCTGAAGAATTTTGAGGTTAGTTATAAAACTTATATGGAATCACTTTAGTGTACTTGCATACAGAATTGACAAAGATTTGCATTGGGGAGAGGTTCATATTGCAGGTCCTTAAAGAACTTCTAGCATTATTCCAGTTGTTTTTTCAATAACTCCTAAAAAATAACTCACAACAAATTTAATATTTGAAAACAGCCAAAATGAACAAGCTGGTTTACATGTACATTTACATAGTGCACTAGCTCAGGAGCTGAACCCAGAAGATGATACTTGCAACCTCACAACATCCGTACTTGCAACCCTTTTCCTTAATTCAAACATAAACTCAAGTCAAGCCTATTTTCATCTTAAGTATCCTGTTCAGTTAAAACATTGTTCTGCCTTAGCGCATTGTAACATTGGAAAAATAACCTAAGAATTATACATGCTTGTATTATTACCATTATTACCTTCTGTGGATTGTATGGAATACATTTTATGAGATGACTCAATCAATTCTGTTTTTCTCAATTCTTATTCTAGAGTTTGAACCGTCTTGCCGCCATGGTCCGCGGCGACCTCACCAAGCTCGTACGCAACATTATGTGCGCGCTCATCACCGTCAGTGTGCACGCCCGTGACATCATCACCAGTATGGTCAAAAATGGTGTGGACAACTCCAACAACTTCGAGTGGGTCAAACAGATGAGGTACTACTGGGACTTGGAGTTGGATAACTGCGTCGTGCGGATGTCCACGTCACAGTACGTGTATGGTTACGAGTATTTGGGGGCTTCAGCACGTCTGGTCATTACCCCATTGACGGTGAGTTTCTCTGGGAAAAATAAGTTCTGATTGCAGTCCTTATTGGTTGCTGTTAGTATAGGAAAATTTAGGGTAATTTTCCTTGTCCAGTTATTTTAATAATAATAATTAATGCATTTATAGAGCGCCCTCTCTTAAATGGGGTGCTACATCACTTTACAAGAAACAATACAATAAGCAGATAAATAAAGGCACTAATAATGGGAAATACAGTTGGTTCTAACGGCAAGCAATCAACTGTCGCTATTTTTTAAGCATACGCTTTCGGTACAAACTTCAAACAGGCTGATGAAGCCTATGCCAGACCCAAAGCCGTGGTTTTGGTGAGGTATTGCTGACCAAATTAATCCAGTTTTGAGTATAAGCAGGAAGTACCCTTTTAAGCATATCGAGTTATATTATAGGTTGATAACAGGGAACTATTTTGCTGTTATCCATTTCCCAGGATCGTTGTTACCTGTGCCTCATGGGAGCTCTCCAGCTGGACCTCGGGGGTGCTCCAGCCGGCCCGGCTGGAACCGGCAAGACAGAGACGACCAAGGATCTGGCCAAGGGCTTAGCCAAGCAGTGCGTGGTCTTCAACTGCTCCGACGGTCTGGACTACAAGATGATGGGTCGATTCTTCTCCGGCTTGGCCCAGTCCGGCGCCTGGTGCTGCTTCGATGAGTTCAACCGAATCGATATTGAGGTGTTGTCTGTCATCGCGCAGCAGCTGATCACAATCAGAAATGCAAAGGCTGCCAAGGTAATAATCAGTTGTTGCACTTTTGTGTACAGCGCCAGAAAAATAGAGAGGAGACCACCTACATAAGGGCTAGATACACAGTTCAATTTATAGAGCACGAGCAAAAGCACATGAAATTCTGCTCGGTTATGTGTTTTTTTTCTCCACCCCAAAATGGATTTATATTTACCGAGTCAGTTTCCTCTGTGATTTATTACTCGACCCCAAAGAAACAAAAATAAAATTTCAGAAACATTGTGGGGATATTTTTATGAGAAGTTGATTATATACAGAGGTGGGCTTTGGTGGAGATAGGGCTTGGTATTAATGAAAACCAAGTTTACTTGTCCAATGCCAGAGCTGCCAACTCTGCAGAAAGTTCCCTGAAAATATACCAGGTTTACCATGTACTGAGGAACAAATTTAACAAATCTCTCTGATTATGGAAACTTTTTTCGCCATTACAGTATGTTGAAAGGTAATTTAAATATCTCCATGATTTTACACAATCTCACTGACTGCAAGATGCAAATGTTGGCAGCATTGCCATGCGCCTACAATAAGTAAAAGTATACCGTACAGTACACGTGGCTTGATTAAAGATGCTATGTCAGATTTTTGGCCGATTTGACCCCAAAATTTTGATATAAAATTCAATAGGTACGTGGATTTTGATGGGGGTTGAGAAAGTCACAAGCTTTTATTTGAGCCATTGCTCGAAAAAGTCTGCCAATTATTAGTATCAGTGAAGAAAAAAAATTTGTCATGGTTCCTGACCATTAAAAGTAAAACTTAAACTTTTTTTTTGTTAGAGCGGGTGATACTCTTTGAAATACTATTCACTCAAAAAAATCTTTAAGAGATGTAAGGATACACTCAATATTAATAGAGTGTTTCCTTTGAATGGTTGAAAACGATCCCTTACTTTTTGAATAATTCACAGATAAATGTTGACCCTATTTGATTTCTTGTTTTTTCAGGTATCACGGTTCATGTTTGAAGGACGTGAGATCAAGCTAGTAGCGTCTTGTGCTGCATTTATTACCATGAATCCTGGCTATGCAGGCCGTACTGAGCTTCCTGATAACCTGAAGGCTCTCTTCAGACCGATCTCCATGATGGTACCAGACTACAGTAAGTTCACCTTGATAGGGAGGGTACCAACCCTTTTCCCAGAGGCTGTTGCATTTGTTTAAAGTTTCAGATACAGTTTTCTCGTTTATGACTTCATTTAAAAAAAAAATATTTCACAGAAAAAATTGTACTAGCATGAACTTCATAATTCAGTAAACTTTCAGACTGAAATTAAGCAAGTTTGTGTTTTTAAGCCATTGGACACTTTCGGAACAGACAAAAACAAAAAAAGTTAACAGATTTACAAATAACTTACAGGGTTTACAGAAGGTAATGGTGAAAGACTTCTCTTGAAATATTATTCCATGAAATGCTTTACTTTTTGAGAAAACATTAAAACAATATCAATTCTCGATATTGAGATTTACAGATTTGTTTTAAACACATCTCATGACACGGTGAAACGTGCGGAAACAAGGGTGGGTTTTCCCGTTGTTGTCTCCCGACTCCGATGACCGATTGAGCCTAAATTTTCACAGGTTTGTTATTTTACATATTAGTTGTGATACACAAAGTGTGGGCCTTGGACAATACTGTTTACCGAAAGTGTCCAATGACTTTAACTCCATTTGCGATGGTCTGTGATCAGCAAGTCAACATGAAATTAAAGAAAATATAACAAACATTTTTATACCCACCATTCGTTCACCCATAGCTCTGATCGCCGAGGTCATCCTATACTCTGAAGGTTTCGAGTCCTCCAAGACATTGGCTCGTAAGATGACCCAGATGTACAAACTCTGCAGTGAACAGCTGTCACAGCAGGATCACTACGACTTTGGGATGCGTGCGGTCAAATCTGTCCTGGTGATGGCCGGAGCGCTCAAGCGCGGCAACCCTGACCTAGGAGAGGACATTGTGCTCATCAGGGCACTGCGTGACAGCAACCTGCCCAAGTTTCTGGCCGATGACGCTGTGCTGTTTGGGGTGAGTTGAGATTTGACGACCATGACATCTGTATATTGGTGTGGTAACACCATGTGTGTATCTACTTGCCAGGTAGATTATGTTCTTTTTAAAATTTGTCTTGCTTTACATTTTACTACCGGGAATAGATTTTGTGGAACTAGGGAGACTTCTCAATTGTGAAAAGAACTGGCCTGCTTTTTAATAACTACCTGGCCAGTAGGTAAACAAGGAAAACAATTGAAAATTTCAGTCATGAACTTCATTTAGACCTAAGTAAAAAAAGCGGCACTTTTTGGCCGCTATACATGTAGGTTTTTTTTTACGAGCTGTTTCTCGCCGCTGTTGGCTGTTATGGTTTAAGGGAGATGAGTAAAAACAGTCTCCAAGCAAGTTTGATTTGATCTCATTTTTTCTTCTAACAACCCCACCAGGGCATCTTGTCCGATCTGTTTCCCGGCTCTGTTCTCCCTGAGCATGACTACGGTACCCTGCAAAGCTTCATTGTACAGAGCCTCATCGATAAAGGCCTACAGCCTGAGGAGTGTATCATACGCAAGGTGATCCAGCTGTATGAGACTATGATTGTACGTCACGGTGTCATGCTGGTTGGACCAACTGGAGGCGGGAAGACTACAACGTATGAGGTAAACATTAGTTACAAAGTTAACATCTGTTAAATTGTGCAGTACCTGCTGCTTAAGTATAGGATTTGTAAAGGTCATGAAAAAAAACTGTGTGAATGCTTCACAGACATGACCCCATTTTGACCCTTTCTTCTGGTTCAAATCGGAAGTTGAATATGTCAAAATTCATTTTTAAAGAACTACATTTAATAATTCTCTTTGGTGGTGCATAAAGATTTTACACATACACACGTGTAGTGTCATGCTCCAGTGCTCATCCCTTTAGCGCGGTATGTAGCTTCCTGTATAGTCTGCATTCAAGGTGTTTTTAGAAATACATTTCCCCTTTACAGTTTGTCTTCTTCTACAGTCGTCATTATTTCATAAGTTCATAATTTCCTCAACCACATAAGCTTTTTTGAATATCTATGCATCATATGAAAGGGCTTTACCTACTTCACAAAACATGATATGTTGGTGACCTTCCTTCTCTTGACCTTTTGACCTGTCTGGACCGGAAGTGCCTGTAAAATCCTTTGAAAGGGCGTAATTGAATGGCTTTTACATGTTTTAGGTTGAAATGTACACCTTTTGATGCATTTCCATATTAAACTTCGAGAAAACATTTTCGTTTTGATTTCTTTGCATTTTGACGAGCCATTAACAACACTCTTTTCATTGATTCAAACACTGACCCACTGATAGCCGAACACCTGGTGTTTGTTTCTACAAACACTAAATTCTAGTCATTGTTAATGTTTTTTTGTTTTCATCAGATCCTACAAGAAGCCTTGACTGAGCTTCACAAGGCGGGTGAGGACAGTCCATACTACCAGCCAGTCAAAACCTACATCCTCAACCCTAAAGCTGTGTCTATGGGTGAACTGTATGGAGAGGTCAATAAACTGACCCTTGAATGGCAGGACGGTCTGATGGCTACTATAGTCCGCATCACATCAGCTGTAAGTAGAAACTCCTCTGATGATTTTCGTAGGGCCATGGCAGTTTACAGGAAACCATTTCTGTGCAATCTTGTCCGGTCGGAGCCAGTCAGCTATGACCGGCCCCAGCTTTAGCCGACCGAACAAAAAATAACAAACTCCGACTGGCATAAATTTATATTAAATTGTTTAAAATGTCATTGAAATAAGTGAAAAATAAAGACAACAATAATGACAAAACTCCTTATTAGGTCGCCCACTGGTCTATGCAGCATGCACTGCACATAACACACACAGTCCGAAGTCCATTTTAACCAAGATTCTGCACGCTGTGATTGGCCGTTGATGGCTGTTGATAATCCATATTCATGATCTTCTTTGCTAGTCTTCTTCTCAGTACATGCTCACGAACGTTGTAAAGAATTGCCATAATGCACCGACTTGGAGGAATTCTAATAACATGGACAACTTTTGCCAACAGAGGGCGTTGCGGGCCAAACTTCACTGTATTCAGCTAAAACTTTCATAGATTGCCTATGTTTATTATACCTTTATTGACCTATAAATCAGTATTGCCTTTACATTCCAAAGTAACTACATGTACTAGTGTTTCTTTCTTCTCATTGTTTCTTTAGGAGACTACAGAAGACCATAAGTGGATCATCTGTGATGGTCCCGTGGACGCCCTGTGGATTGAGAACATGAATACCGTTCTGGATGACAATAAGATGCTCTGTCTCGCTAACAGTGAACGTATTAAGCTGTCAAACTCCATTCACATGGTGTTTGAGGTGCAAGATCTGGCCGTAGCCTCCCCTGCCACTGTCAGCAGGTAAACATTTTTAATTTGTTTTAAATTTGTTGTCAATTCAAAGGGACATTAATTTCCATACTCAAGTGAGATTTGTGGTGACCATATGCATAAATTTCTTGGTAACGGTGATTCTTTGAAGAACCAGTGGTCTTACAATTCAACCTTTTTTTTTTCCCGGAGCATACTGATTGAAACGTACGCTTTGTACGCGCATGTCAAAATGCAAGTATTTGAGGCAACGCTATTTCAAATGAGTTATGTTTCAACACAGTCATCCTAAACTGTCCACAGTACAAAATATCACAAGATCAAAGAAGAATGAGATGGGACAAGTAGCTTTTACTTGATGCCTCTTTTATGCGTTAACATACTTGAGTTGGCGCATTAAAGGCAGTGGACACTATTGGTATTTACTCAAAATAATTATTAGCGTAAAACCTTTCTTGGTGAAGAGTAATGGGGAGAGGTTGATGGTTTAAAACATTGTGAGAAATGGCTCCCTCTGAAGTGCCATAGTTTTCGAGAAAGAAGTAATTTTCCACCAATTTGATTTCGAGACCTCAAGTTCTAAACTTGAGGTCTCGAAATCAAGCATCAGAAAGCACACAACTTCGTGTGGCAAGGGTATTTTTTCTTTCATTATTATCTCGCAATTTCCACGACCAATTGAGCTCAAATTTTCACAGGTTTGTTATTTTATGCATATGTTGAGATACACCAACTGGAAGACTAATCTTTGACAATTACCAATAGTGTACACTGCCTTTAAGTGGATCGGCCACATGCCTTATTGAAATGTGCCAAATTCTAGCACATATCAGTGAACCAACTCTAGGGGTTATGAGAGCCGGGCTTGCTGGAAAAACTGGCACAAGGAAATCGACCACCACTGGGGACCGGGTTGAGTAAATACACCCTTGCAAACCTTAATCTCTGGGATCTAATAGTCAGGTACCACTGTAATAAAAACTAACATTTGACTTCTCAATTAGATGTGGTATGGTATACATCGATCCCGGAGAGCTAAAATGGATGCCGTACGTCAGGACTTGGATCGCAGACTTCAAGGGCAAGGTGAAGGAGGAGACGTTCACGTACATCTTGGAGCTCTTTGAGACGTACGTAGAGGACGGTCTGAGGTTCACCTCCAAGAAATGCATCCAAGCTATCAACCAGGTAATGTGTTTTGAGAAATATTGCAAAGTTACTGGAAAAACTTTTCACTGTATCATCACAGTATCTTCTCAAGTCATTTCTATAAAATAAATAAAAAAATACACAGTGCCCAATTTTAGGCTACGCTAACTGGAAAGCTAAGTATTGGTGCGTGCGGAAGCAGGGAATTCCGCGCTAATGTCAAGCGTGTTTCACAGATTAGTGGGGAATTTCCGCTTGTGCGCAGGCATACTCCATAATACTAGGCATTCTTCACCTTACACAGCTTGTGTAGAAATTTGGTGCTTACCCCTTAGTGTATTTACTCATGTGTACCTTTTTATGCAAAGTAAATCATCTTGGAGCAAATTATTATTTGCGTTGCCAAGTACGTCTTTTTATTTACTGCTTTAAAAGAAAATCAAACAGTGTGATTATTTTATTTTTTCTAAGTTAAATTCCTTTCTGTATGACTTGTTCATTCAATGTATTTTGTTTTTATAATATTGTTACTCTCCCCAGGGTTATGGGGTGTGTTCCAGTTTGGAATAAAACATAATGCAATACAATACAATTCATAAAGATGTTAGACCTTTTATAGGGCCGCCTTAGATAATATCCTGAAAATAGATGATAGGCGCTATAAAAATGTGAAATTATTGTTCTTTGTTTTTTTTATCCGTTCTTCCAGGTGGACATTAGCAAGGTGAACACCCTGTGCTGTCTCCTGGAGGTTCTAGTCTTCAAGGGTAGCTTGGACTTGAGGATGGAAACAAACCGTCTACACTCGTTGATCTGCACTACCTTTGTCTTCTGCTATCTCTGGTCTGTAGGAGGCAACCTGGTGGAGGGCTGCTGGGACCTGTTTGACACGTTTGTCCGCAATCAGTTTGAGGACAATGGCGACGCAAAGGTGAGGCATTTTTTTATGACTGAATCTGAAACTAAATCTATTTGCAACAGGTAATTCTATTTTCTGAAATATGTAGGCGGCAAAGCATTCTAATGGAAACATCGCACCAGTCTAATATTTTTTGGGGAGGGGGAACCCTCAAAGAGGGAAAACGCGGGGAAGGAGTTGCAACTTTCTTACTTCAGAGGAAACATCATCGCTGCTAATACATTGCAGTCATTTGCTACAAACGTTCATTGATTTTAAAGCAAATCATGGACGGATAGCAGTCATTAAAATTATCACGATTGCCTACACATAAAAAATAAATGGCAACTTTTTATTATTGTCATTTTGCTGATGGAAAAAAATGTTTAAAAGTGTTGTTGATGGATTCTTAAACCTTTTGTCTGTGTAAACAGTTGAATTCCAGCGGTGATCTATGGAGCTGCTATATCGACTTTGACGCCAAGCGGATGGACCTTTGGGAGAAGGTTATCCCAGTCTTTAAGTACGACCCCGAGGTGCCATTCTTTGACATGCTGGTACCCACCATGGACACTGTACGCTTCGGCTACCTGATGGAGAAACTACTAGCCGTGAATCGCTCTGTTCTCTTCACTGGTACCACTGGTGTGGGAAAGGTTAGTCAATTCATCCAAGAGTTTATTGCTTTTGTCCTGTACATCCAAGAAGTAGAAATCATACTTGTGTTACAACTGAGATATTGTTATTAGACTGTATTAAATATGCTGTGGGAAACTGGCTTTGAATTTCTCTCTTGAGTCTGGTTCTTTGTTGAATGGCCAATTTTAGAGTAATTTAAAACTCAAGTAAAACAGTAATAACAATTGTATATAAAAAATTTATAAATCTAACTCCTGGCCGCCACCTTGGCGAACAGCTTATCTCATAATTACCAAATAAAAAATGATTTAAAATACAATAAGTGGTACAAAATGTTAATATAAAGAAACACTAGAATTCCCATACATTCCTTGATAACTAGGGTTACAAGATATAAAGTAAACAAGATTCATACCTGTAAAATTGGTGAACAAAGTTGTTGTTTGAAAGAGCGATACATACAAATAGTGTAAAGGCATGTCCCCAGTTAGCTCAACCTTTTTTTAGTAAACTCGTGAAAAGCAGAATTTTGTTTTAAACTGTTTGAGCCATGTTTTATGTATTTAGGTACATGTACCTTTGTTTGTTTATTTTTGGAATTGTCTGTCACTACTTATTTGTGGCAGACAAAATGTCACTCGAACCGAAATTTGAGCTTATTGGGTCTTTCAAAATTATACTGGAATCCCTTCAGGATAATAAACGTTCCTGTTTGTATCTGAACTTCTCCCGTAGTCTGTGATTGCCAGAGGTCTATTGGACAACATCAGTGAGAAGGCAAACTACGTCCCCGTCTTCATGAACTTCTCTGCTCAGACTACAAGTATCCGCACTCAGGAGATCATCGAGGGCAAGCTGGAGAAGAAACGCAAGACAATCTTAGGTAAATAAAGATCAGCTTTTGTATCATTCGTACATTTGTGGGTACAAATGTAGGCACACACAGTGGCGGGAGGACTTCCAAACAGTTAAATTGAGGTCCCCACAAGGTTTCTACTTTGTTCAACTGGGGCCCCACACAGCAATTATTTAGAAAAGGGAACAAGTACTCACAACTGGGTTTTTAAAATATTGTCTGGCAACTGTATGCTAAACACCCTGCGACAATAGGCAAAGGTTGGTAACAACGGTAAATGGCGAAGATGGTTTGCCGTTTTCAATGGGTTTACCACATTAGCTAAGCGAAGGATTTGAACTGTCCTCTTGTCACCAGGGCCTATTTCATGGCTCTGTTTACTGTAGGTGCTTACGGAAGTAGGGAATACTGCGCTTTTGTCAAGTGTTTTTCACAGGTTAGCAGTGTATTCTGCTTATGTTAAGTGCTTGTGCGTACTCAACATATCTAGGCATTCTTCCTTAAACACAGCTAGTGCAGACATACGACGCTTGCCCAGTAAGTGGTGATCCTTACTGCAAAAACCAGTTTGAATCCCACTTTAGTTATCCTCTGTGGGTATATTTTCCAAAGAACTTGTGTATACTGTGCTAGTCATAAGTCAGTGTCCGACAAAGCTAAATCAATGTTTGTTCTCGTTTTTTTTTTCCATTCAGGTGCACCAGCAGGGAAGCGTATCATCATCTTCGTGGATGATCTGAACATGCCCAAGTTGGATACGTATGGTTCCCAGCCTCCCATTGAGTTACTCAGACAATACCAAGACTTCAGAGGTCTCTATGACAGAGAGAAACTGTTCTGGAAAGATATTCAGGTGAGTCGTTGCGGAATGACCCGCCTACTACAATGTATTTTTCCATGAAAAATAGTTTATGTAGTTGCTGTGTGCTAAGGATATTTTAAAGACCTTCTTCTTACTCAATAAAACTTGAAAGAATGATTTGAATGCATAATCTTTATGGTTAACTGTCTTAAAGATATTAGTAGAAAAATTTATCAAAATATTCATGCTGTAGAAATTCACAGTGTGAATAAAAGGAACTGTTCAATGATTAAAGACACTGAACACTATTGGTAATTGTCAAAGACCAGTCCTCTCACTTGGTGTATCTCAGCATATGCATAAAATAACAAACCTGTGAAAATTTGAGCTCAATTTGTCGTCGAACTTGCGAGATAATAGTGACATAGAAAAAACACCCTTGTCACACAAAGTTGGTTGATTTTGAGACCTCAAATTCTAAATCTGAGGTCCCGAAATCAAATTCGTGGATAATTACTTCTTTCTCGAAAACTTTGTCACTTCAGAGGGAGCCGTTTCTCACAATTTATACTATCAACCTCTCCCCATTACTCTGTACCAAGTGAGGTTTTATGCTAATAATTATTTTGAGTAATTACCAATAGTGTCCAGGGCCTTTAAGAGAGGTTTGCGGTCAGTTTCAGATGTGTGCTCAGATTATCTTCAGGTGTTGTAAGCAAACTGCTTGAAACATTGAGTCATTAACCAGCGGTTCTTTTCAGAACCAACACTGTTATAAAGAGTTATTCACCAGGTGTTACCTCAAACCTCTGTTACATACTTCCACCATGCAAAGTTTCGAATCCTACTTCTATCCTTGAATATTACTTATTTATTCGTTTTCTATTGTCTGTTATCTTAGGATGTGACATTGTCTGCAGCCTGTGCCCCACCAGGCGGAGGACGTAACCCTGTAACACCTCGACTCATGAGACATTTCAGCATGTTCTGTGTACCCACCGCATCCGACCACAGTCTTAAACACATCTTCATGGTAAGGATTATGATTTGTTTTCTTCTCCTGGCCTGAGACAAAAACTATTTGTGTGTTATTGTTTTACTCATTTCTCAAAAAATCTTCAGCAAGTAATATTTTAAGAGACGCCTTCTACCTTCATTATCTATAAACCGTATAAGTAAATTAATGTAAATCTGTGGCATTTTTTGGCAATTAGGCTCTCACAATTACCTTAACCCTCACTTTGACTGTGAAAGATGGGCAGACAGTCCATTGTACATGTAGCTGTGTGTTACATCAGTGCAAGGATCTACAGCTTAATTTGTGTTCTTTTTTTGTATACCTTTTTTGATGTTTTCATGAATATTGCATTTGTATTGTATTCTATACCACATGTTCTAGATATCTCTCCACTTACAGACTTAGGCTTAGGTTTCGACTTTTGTTATTGTATATTATTTTAATGTTATTGTGTTATTTTAGTGTGTATTTAAGCGCCATGAGCTTTTATGGATTTGTGCGGTTTATAAGTTTTCATTATTATTTATTATTATTAAACTGGGTCCTGTTTTCCTTGAACCGGCAGTGCTATCCGATTTTAATTCTATGTTTTTTCCAGACATGGAATTCTTCCTACTTCAGCCTATATTACGATTTTTGAAGCCTCTGGAAAAAGAGGGGGGAAAATTGTTATAAAATAAGCCTGAAAAAATCATTAAAGCCCATACCATTGTACATGTATGTCCGCCCTTGTCCTCGATTAAATTGTCCTACCTTTTTCTAAGGGCCAAATATCATACTTGTTTTTCTGTTTTGTTTTTTCTTCAGTCCATCATCAACGGATTCTTGCATGACTTTCCCCCTGCTGTGAAGCAGACCTCTGAGGCCATCGTGGGTGCTGCTGTGGAGATCTACGGCCGTATGAGCACTGACCTGCTGCCCACACCTGCCAAGTCCCACTATGTCTTCAATCTCAGAGATTTATCCAAATGTGTCCAAGGTATTATAATATTAATAATAATAATGGCTCTTACATGTGATGCGATTAAACAAAGTGAGTCGTTTGTCAACCCAGGTCACTTTATTTTATACAGTTATTTTATACATTAAGCAGGGATGCCAGTGACTCTTCTCCTGAGAGCCTGAAAAAAATATTTGCTGCGAAGGAAAGGGGGTAATAAAGAAAGAATAATTGAGAATTTGAAAATGCACAATCAATGCTAAAGCTGTTAAAACCCCATGTTGGTAGCACCTTTGGTTAAAAAGTTGTAAAAGTAGAAACACCGAGAGATTTGTAAAAATAAAACTAAAAAAAAGGGGGTTCCAAGCCGAGTTGTTTATTGGAAAAGCATCGGCACATTTTTTTCAATGGAAATTTTAACCTTCTTTTGATTTTACAATTTTTCGGGGTTTTGGGTTGTGCAAGTTTCACCCCTGTTGTCCTGTTTTTGGCTTGTTTTTCCAAACTGGTATTTCCATTTAGCTTAGTTGCATAAAAGCCACATCAAGTTTACTTCAACAAAAAGTATATTCTTAAACACTGATTGTCTTTAATTATGGATGAGGTTTATTTTTAAGACATTACAATGTACATAAGAAGTACACTACAATTCTTGACAATATTTTCATTAACCAAGAAGTGAAATTAAAAGTCATCAACTATTTCACAGGTGTGTTGCAAGCCGACCCAGGAGTGATCCGCGATCAGGTGGGCATATTCCGCCTCTTCTGCCATGAGTGCCAGCGCGTCTTCCACGACCGCCTCATCAACCTAGAGGACAAGGCCTACTTCAATGAGATCATGGCTGAGATGGCCGGCAAGCACTTCAGCCAGAACATCGAGCCAGAGGCGTTCGTCAAGACACCGATCATCTTCGGCGACTTTATGAAGATGGGAGCGGACGAGAGCGACAGACTGTACGAGGACATCGCAGACGCCAACAAGCTCAGGAACGTCTTGCAAGATGTGAGTAATTGATTAAAAATGACAAACCGTTTTAAATAGCGCGTAAGGTACATATATGATAAAACTTGTCCCTATGCCTTTTGTAGAAAATATATGCAAAGATGTGCAAATACAAGATTTACTGGGTATCAAACAAAAATGCATGAACTAGATGTCAAATAAGGCTGATTGTCTGTAGTTGTTTTGTGTTCTCCTCTTGATATTGACAATGAGAAACTTTGAAATTCTTGTATGTTGTGACTTGTTTAAGCTTAAGGCTAAGGAGCTTCCACACTTACTACGTCTGTGGTCAGAAAGTGTTTGAAGGTTAAAACTGTGTGAAAGTTTCCCTTTTTTTAATTAGTGACACATACATTTCCCTACCTATAAAACTTGCTGGTATTTAGTTACGTGTATGTTTATTGTTTGTAATCGTAAACTGTATAATGTAGATGTTGTGTTTCTTTTGTTTCAGTATCTTGATGACTGCAACATGGCGTCCTCAAAGGAGATGAAGCTGGTCTTCTTCATGGATGCAGTGCAGCACGTTGCCAGGTTAGTCTTAAATAACTTACATCCAGGGAACACGGTGGCAGCAGACTAAAGGCCGAGTCACACTGCAGCGATAATGAAAACGATAACAATCACGTCGCAAAGAGAGTGCACGCATTCTATTGGTTGAATGAACGGTGCTTATTCTGCGTGGAGCAATTCAACCAAAAGAATGCGTTCTCTTTGCGTCATGATCGTTATCATTTTTGTAATCGCTGCAGTGTGACTCGGCCTTTATTAATGGTTTAATCTGCTGTTTTCGGCCATTTATACATGCTTAAAGTTTCCTGTAAACCATTGAAAGGTGCCGGTCTAGTAGAAGTTGAGTTTAAGTACTGTTAAATTGTAAGACAAGCAAGCGCGAACAAGTGTGTTTTAAGCGTCTGCTGAAAGAGAGTGATGTGCATTTGTCTGAGGTATTAAGGAAGTGAATTCCAGAACAAACATGACAAATGCAGAGCCAAGAAATAAAGCTTTTATTATTTTGTTTTGGACAGGATTGTGCGAATCATTCGTCAGCAGCGTGGTAACGCACTGCTGGTCGGCGTGGGTGGTACCGGTAAGCAGTCCCTGACAAGACTCGCGGCACACATCTGCACCTACAGGTGTTTCCAGATTGAGCTGAGCCGTGGCTATAACTACGACTCGTTCCACGATGATCTGAAGAAGCTTTATGAGATGGCCGGAGTGCAGAACCTCAACACTGTCTTCTTGTTCACGGATACACAGGTGACATTCTGAAGAACTCATTTCATTTCATTTTCATTTTATTTATTCTGGTCGTGAAGCCAAGTACTTTTACATGGATTAAATTGAAGTTGATGTCACAACTGCTTTCGAGATAAATAATAGCTGTTATCATCTCTGATCGTTTCATTTAATTTTTACTTTATTTATTCTGGTTGTTGAAGCCAAGGGCTCTTAGAAACGCAAACTTATTCACTATGTTAGCCAAGAACCAAATGGAGAGAAGACCAGGAGGGAAGATTGAGTTTTAATTGTGAGAGGAAAACCCCAGGGAACTCCAGGGAAAACCAACGTAGTTGAGTAGGGACTAAAACCCAATCCACATAGTGCCCCCGGTGGGATTTATAGGGGGGGGGGGTGGGGTGCTAGAGGGGGAAGGCAATGGAAAGATGTTATTACGCAAACCACAAGGAAAAATGTCTGGGTAAATTTTTTACAAATAATTTGGGTTAAACAAAAACATAATAACTTGAGCGAGACTTGTACCTGCGACCTACAATGTGGTGGCTCTTTCCAAACCAAGCTATTTGGCACAATGTTGGCAGCCTCCCTTAGTTTCCCAACAGTTAATGTTTGTATAGATGTGTCAAATAAATCCTTGATATACAAACCTTTTTGCTGATTATTTAAGTCAAATTCCAACTTTCATATCCCCTTAGATCGTTGTGGAGGAATTTTTGGAAGACATCAACAATATTCTGAATTCCGGTGAAGTGCCCAATCTCTTTGAGGCGGACGAGTACGAACGTGTCATCATCGGGGTGAGACAAGCCGCTAAGGAAGCAGGCGTATCGGAGGGCAACCGAGATGAGATCTTCAACTTCTTCATCAACCGGGTGCGCCAGAATCTGCACATCGTGCTGTGTATGAGCCCTGTGGGTGACGCGTTCAGGTCGCGTTGTCGCATGTTCCCGTCGTTGGTGAATTGCTGCACCATCGATTGGTTCACAGAGTGGCCACGTGAGGCTTTGCTTTCCGTGTCGCAGACATTCTTTGAGTCTGTGGATCTTGGCGAGGAAGGAATGAAGGTATGGATCCATAGGGGGAGATCTTGAGAAGTTTGTTTGTTATGGTCTTTGATAAAAAGGAAACGGGATGTTCTCTCACTTGCCTTTTACCTTAATAGCTTGTTAAGTCTAGTAAAAGCTTTTGACAACAAGTAACAACATTCGTAGATTGGTAAACAAAAAAATGGAAATAATGACTATCAATAGTTACTTGGTGAGAAGCTCTGCAGCTGATTCCCTTCAAAGTAATGTGTTTTTTTACCCCAAAGCATTTCAATCTTGAGAAATAATTCATGCATGAAATTGTTTGCACATTGGTGATGGATGAGAATTAATTTCAGGATACCCCCAATAATTAATTTAAAAAAACTTTCAATTACACTGCCACATTTTAATGGTCATTTTGTTGATGCAATACCTCAAATAAGCTTAAAACTTTCCTGAGTCTTTACAAAATATTTAGTTTAAATTTAAATCTAAATTTCTGATTAAAAATAGGCTTTAATAAGGGGCTGTGTTACCCATTGACACCCCACCTCCAAGTTGTTTACCACTTGTCACAATAACATTCGCAATGACATGTATTCATGATGACTTTCACAATGACATGAATTCACATGGATATTCACAATAACACCCCGTTCCGTTTGCCTCTATTCTCTCCATTTAGAATAAGATCGCTGAGATGTGCGTTGAGATTCACACCAGCGTGAGTTCCATGGCCGAGCGTTTCTACGCTGAGCTGCGTCGTCGATACTACACCACCCCTACTAGCTACCTAGAGCTCATCAATCTCTACCTCTCTATGCTCTCAGAGAAAAGAAAGTAAGTATTTTGTAATAAATGTTAAACTTTCACAGTGATGTTAGTTACATGTATAATCAGCACTTTCCCCTCGAGTCCTGTGAAAAAAGTCCACAGGCTTACTCGGGTGGGATTCAAACCAAAACCTTTGCCATTCTAGAGCAGGCTTACCACTAAGCAACTGGGCTTGTCCGATAGCTAGAGGTATTTTGAGTTCTACACTTAAGCAGCAGGTACATGTACTGCAACATGCAAGTATGGTCTTGTTTGTAAACATTTTAGACGTAAACAAAAAATCAAAAACAGAGGTTGATATTTCTGTTTCACAGAGGTTAAATGCTTTCAAACATTGTCAAAGGAGAACTTTGTTGAAATAAGATTTACTCCTTCATTCCCCAAATGTGTGCAATGTGTTATTGTTAGGTTTTCAAAAGAAACAATCGAATGAGCTCATTTCAATTTAGGTAAATATTTTTTCTTCATGTTCTGAAAATATGTGAAATATCTTTTCCTGTTTTTAAACATTTATTTGAAAAACATATACCCATTGTGGACATCAACTATTACATCTCCCAAAGACTAACAAGGGTGGTCATTAGAGAAACACCAAGACTGGGACAGATGTGAGAAGTACGTATTGCTAACAACTGTAACTCTATTTTTTTTTCTGTCCACCCCTACCACCAGGCAATTAGTGAATGCACGCGACCGTGTCAAGAACGGTCTGACCAAGCTTCTTGAGACCAATACCTTGGTCGCTGACATGGAGGTGTCTTTGACTGCCCTGGAGCCCGTCCTGAAACAGAAATCCAGCGACACTGAGAAACTGATGGAAAGGCTGGCCGTGGATCAAGAGAAAGCCGATCAGGTTGGTAGGAAACGGGGATGGGAATTTCTCAAATTGTAACCGGAAATCTGTTTCATATTATCATATTGAATAACACCCATGCCTACATCCTTATCAGCTGTATTAAATGGGGGTAATGAGCCCTCGATGACAGTTGATTTGGGTGGGAAGCCCAAGTCAGTTAATGTGTAGCCCTTCCCTTGAAATGGCTGTCCGTGGTCTTGTGATATAAGGCAGTCTCTTATTAAAAAAAAAAAAAAAAAGGAAAAAAGTCCAGCCTGGATTGCGTAGAGATTTGACTTTAAATGATACAAAATAGCTTTGGCGTTTCGATCAGTGTGCTCTGACTGCTTTTGTACAAAGGTCAGAGCACACTGATCGAAATGCCAAGCAGAAACCGGCTCTTCTCAGAGCCAACTCTACTCACATAAGAGATTTTTACCTGGTGTTAACGCAAAACCTTACTAAAGCTCGGTTCATACCTCCTGTGATTGCGAATGCGATACAAATTTTAGCGTCAAAAACTCACAACACATAATTTGCAACAGTTGAAATAAGTTCAACTCCTGCGAAGCGCTCACTGCAAAACTAGTCTTGGGAGGCTAGCAAGTTCACATTCACTGGAAGTTTGAACCAGGCTTTACTTAGTGTTTTTCTACCATACATGTAGCCTTAAGTCTTATCTCACTTGATGCTCAGGTACGAAAAGTGGTTCTCGAGGACGAGGCAACGGCCAAGGTGAAGGCGGAAGAGACCCAAGCCATCGCGGAAGACGCCCAGCGTGACCTGGAAGAGGCCCTCCCCGCCCTGGATTCTGCTCAGAAGGCACTGGACTCCCTGGATAAGAACGACATCTCTGAGATCAAGGTGTTCAACAAGCCACCGGACATGGTGCTTACTGTCATGGAGGCAATCTGTATCCTACTGGGAGTCAAGTGAGTCGGTCCTCTAGACGATTTATTGGTCTATTTGGTAGAGCCATATGGAGTTATTGCCATTCGAGTCAATAATAATCGAACTGAGGCTGGAAGGAAAAATAGTCTGGTGCCTTTTTATTGAGACTTTTAAAAATCTGCTATCATGATTGCTATTGGATTGGCGTAGTGGTATCTTTCCTCCACATCTTTCCTTGCCTTCCACATCTGGGACCCCAGTTCAATCACACCGGGGGCGCTGTGTGGATTGGGTTTTCAGTCCCTACTTGATTGTGCGGGTTTTCTCTGGATTAATTCCCTTTGCGCTTTATCCAAAATGTAAAACTAAAACTCCACATTACTGGGCATTCTTTGCTTACGAAGTTAGTGTAAAAAATGTTATGCTTGCTATGTAAGCGAAGTATAGTGACTGCAAGCACAGAATTTGGCAGTAAGCAGAAAATTGGGCTTGGAAGAAGATTTTAAGACCTTTGTGAATTTGACCCCTAGATTGTAGACTCATGTCTCAAATGGTTAGCTTCTCCAAATTTAATCATTTCAAATTGTTCCTTTAACCCCTCTTCCCCCGTCAAGGCCTGACTGGCCTTCTGCCAAGGGTCTACTAAGCGACCCCAACTTCTTGAAGAGGCTCATGGATTACGACAAGGACAATGTTCCCGACTCTCTCCTCAAGAAGCTCAAGAAGTACATCGAAAATCCTAGATTTGTTCCTGATGTGGTTGAGAAAACATCAAAGGTTAGAGATGCCACTTTTAAACTAAGAACAGTAATCTAATAATTACAATACATTCTTAACTCTTTCATTGCCTGTTTTGGGGGCATTTTGCACCTAAAATCAGAAAAGTTGTGAATAGATAGCTTGAAACCTCTTCTAAAGCCTCCATGATGTGCACATGTAGGCCAGTCTTTTTATTTGATGAAATGTTCCTACTTTTTTCTAAAGACCAAACATCTACCTGATTCTAATGCTACAATCTGTCCCTCTTGCTGTACATCGCATAACAGTTGCTGCCTGTTATCGGGTCGTCCACAGCAAACTGGTTTAAACCTTAGTGTAATAAAACCATCAAGACTTTTAAAGAAGTTTTTTTTCTTTTTTTTCTTGCAGGCTTGTAAGTCTATGTGCATGTGGGTGAGAGCAATGGATCTGTACTCCAAAGTGTTCCGCACAGTGGAGCCAAAGAAAAAGAAGTAAGTGACTGTTACAGTTGGAAATTAGGAGTTGGCACAAATATAAACATAAACCTCCTCGGGGATCGCCAAGTAAGTCTTACATGTAGTTCAAACCTTAGCACAAACAGTAAATATTGGTTTTATAACACCCCTTACACATTTGTGCCTAGATGACTACATGTAGCTACCGAGAAGCTGCTGTTGCTATGGGCTTTTACATTGGTTGCCATTGGATAATACATCAGTTGCAATAGATATAGTATCTTATTTGCATGGAGTGTAGCACCACATTCGCTCGGCTTACTGGTTAAAATAAGACATTACGTGATGCACTCTAAACCAGTGAAAGGCAGAATCTTTGTTAGGGGTGGTTTAATAACGTCTATTTTCCTTTGCTACCAGGCTGCGTGAAGCAGAGGAAGAGCTAGCTGCCACTATGTCAGTGCTCAAGGAGAAGCAAGACAAGCTGGCCGCCGTGGAGAGTCAGATCGCCGAGTTACAGGCCTCCTACGATGCCAGCGTCAATGAGAAAGAGACACTGACTAAGAACATGGCCAAGACTGCGGCTAGATTGAAGCGTGCCGGTAAACTGACGACGGCTCTTGGAGATGAACAGGGAAGATGGCAGGAGAGTGTACAGGTAAAATCTTTGATGGAACACTGGCGCCTCGGCTTGCTCTAACAGCCTCATGCTCTCGCTCCTATCTTGAACATAGTTAATTCCTAGTTATTTATTTATTATTTGCTTTAAGATTATATTGTTCCTGTACAATTTAATGCATTTTTGATGTTGTTACATTTCAATGTATTGTTTAATTCTCACAATTGTTCTTTTTCTACAACAAGAGTGTGGAATAAACCTATTATTGAATTGAATTGAATTGAAAATGTCATCGTACCAAAAGTACTTGAAGCAAAAAGCTTTCTCATGAAAAGTATTGATATATTTGTGTGGTTTTCCCTTTTGGACCAACCTGATTTGCCAAGTTCTGCAATAATTATGCAAAATATTTTGCATACTGTACTCGGTGCTATGTAATAATAAGGTTGTTAATGGAAATTTAATTTCCGTAACAATCTAGAGGACTTCAAATGAAAAATTTGTGTAAAATTAAAAATCAAGATCCGCAAATGAATGAGGTATCCATTTGATAGTTGCAGAGCTGTTTTACACATAATCAACAACAGACACATACACTGATTGTACTATTACTATTGAGCCCTGCTCATTCTTCATGCGAATTGTGCGCCAATTTCCTTGCTTCAGAATTGGAAAACAATGCGTACTTGATAAGTCGCATTCACCCTTGCTTGCAAGTATGAAGAAATATCTGTAATGTGTTCATTCCATGTGTGTAATCCACAACTCCAGGAGTTCCAGAAAGAGATAGGCAACGTTGTCGGCAACGTCTTCGTGGCCGCAGCTTGTGTGGCCTATTTCGGTGCCTTCACCAGCTCCTACCGTATTGAGCTCGTCCAGCGCTGGACTGACCGATGCAAAGAGCTTGAGATCCCTGTAACAGACGACTTGAGTCTGCTCAAGGTATGTGTTTCAATAGCCTTGTTTCCCAAACCCAGCAAACCAAATATACATTGATATCTCACCATGAACAATGCCTCAAATCCTGTATATTTATCGTCTCAAAACTATTTCCTCTAGGTCTTGGCCGATCCGTTTGAGATCAGACAGTGGAATGCAGATGGTTTGCCCAGAGACAACGTGTCTACAGAGAATGCCATCCTTGTCACCCGTGGGAGGCGCTGGCCTCTTATGATTGATCCCCAGGACCAGGTTAGTTACAAACAGGAAAATTATTCGAAATGATAATTAAAATAATGATAATACACAGTTCTTATTTCTGATGCCATTAAGCAGTATGTTGTTTGTCTACCAAATTCATAAAAAAATACATAATCTATGCTTTGATGCTGTTAAAACATCATGTTGCTATCACCTTTTGTTCACAAGTCAACAAAGTAGAATTACCAAGATATGCAGTATAATAAAACTGAGAAAAGGGGGTTTAAAGTCGAGTTGTTTATTAAAAAATACATCAGATTATTGTCCTTAATGCTAATTGTAACCCTTTTTTTAAGTCACCCCTGTTAGCATATTTTGGCTTGTTTCTTCCGACAAACGACTCATTTAGCTTGATCGCATCACTTCTCTCGGTTTATTCATTATAACCCAGCATCAACCGTCAAAATACATGCAGAGAAAGAATTCTTTACAGACATTTCTTTTCGACAAAAATCTAGCCATGTAATTTTAAAACTTTGCTAGTTCTTTACTCTAGACTCTCCCTTGAACCTGTAGTTTTAGGCTAATATCAAAAACAAAGTTTGCTTAAAGCAATCTTGGCATTTCAGTCTAGAAGTTTTTTTGTACATGTAAGGAGCAGTACCACCAAGATCCCCAACTACTCACTAGAGATTTTACATGGCATCACCACAAACCTTACTTACTTTAGTAGTTTGCCACCATGCTTAGCCTAACGTCATATCTTATAAGGACACTAAAACAAATATATCTTTTAGTGAACTAATTTATTTATCTCGTCATCCTTCAGGCCAATCGCTGGATCCGTAACCGTGAAGCCAAGAATGGTCTGAAGGTGATCAAGCTGACCGATGGTAATTTCCTTAGGACATTAGAGAACTGCATCCGTATCGGCATGCCAGTCCTTCTAGAAGAGGTTGAAGAGAGTCTAGATCCCTCCCTGGAACCCATCCTGCTCAAGCAGACGTTCGTACAGGTAAATGGTGGAAACAGTTAAACTTAAAGTGATACTCAAGGAGCTTTGTGTGAAATGTTTGTGTTGTCATTCGCCAAGTAAATATTCTGGACCAGAAGTATGCAGCTCCCTAACCCTGTCCAGGTCTTATTCCTGAAACATGTTAAAGGGTGTTGGTATCTTTTTGTAGATCAAGTTTTTGGTCATGACATGAATCCCTACTCATTATGAATGAAGATGTGTAATATAACTTACCTGTGGAAGTTTCACCTTCATTAGTCAATATAAACCACAAAGGAAACTGACTGGGTAAATTTTGAAATGATTTTCGGGGTTGAACAAAAAATTGACTAGAGTGGGATTCGAACCAACGACCTCCGAATGAACGAGCTGGCGCTCTACCTACTGAGCTATCTAGCCCTATGTTGGCAGTGTCCCTATTTTGTCGATATCTTTGTTCGGGGATGCCAGTCAGAAGTCATACAACCCTTAACTGCAGTGTAGCCAGGGATCACATCCAAATTACGATACAACCTGGGGAGCGGCAGCCAGGGGATCACCTTAAGGGGATGTGACTTTTTGTTCTTTTTGTTTTGAAGCATTGCTGTCAGAAACATTTATCATTTCTTCTTGAAATCATCGCTCTGGATTTCCATCATGATGTCTTAAAAACTTGACCACCTACGAAATAGGAAGACAGCCAACAGCTAAATAGCTAAAAATGCTATCCCGCATCCAAAGTACGATACAACCTGGGGAGCGGCAGCCAGGGGATCACCTTAAGGGGATGTGACTTTAATATTGTGAAATTAATAGTCTTTATCCCCGATGCAAAATTTAACATCTATTATATCGTTGCGGTACCCGCTGCCAAAACATAGGATTTGAACTGCCTCTAGCTACCGGGCAACCTCGGTTGGTAAGACACTGCTCTAGAATTGCAAGGGTCGTGGGTTCGAATCCCACCCGAGTAACATGCCTGTGATATTTTTTCACAGGACTCGGGAAAGTACTGAGTATACAGTGCTAACACACATCGGTGTATGGGTAAAAACAAAAATTAATATTCTTTATCCCCGATGCAAAATTTAACATCTATTATATCCCGCTTTAGTAATTTTGTCTTTGCTCAACCTAAATTTATTTCAGAATAATTGCAAGGTCTGATACGGAGTCAAAGCCGTGGTTTTGAGAAGGTCCTTAAGAACTGCTCTCAAAACTTTGAGCTTATCAACTGATTTTTGAAACAATGCTAATTATTATTATTATTTTTATTTTTTCAGGGTGGCCGTCTCCTCATTCGTCTCGGAGACAGCGACATCGACTACGACAAGAACTTCCGATTTTACATGACAACCAAGATGGCCAACCCTCACTACCTCCCTGAGGTCTGCATCAAAGTCACCATCATTAACTTCACTGTCACTAAGTCTGGACTTGAAGACCAGTTGCTCAGGTAAGTAGGTGGAAAGAAGCTGTGGGAAAAGGCCGAGTGGTCTAGCACGCCGATTATCTCCCATAAGATTATCTCATTTGAGATTATCATTCTTGAGATTATCTCATTTGAGATTATTTCTCTCGAGATTATCTCTCTTGAGATTATCTCTCTTGAGATTGTCTCATTTGAGATTATCTCTTTCGAGATTATCTCATGTGAGTTGATCTCCCTTGAGATTATTAGCCTGGTCCGCAAAAGTCTACTTCAAAATTGCGACTTATAAATTTTGTTCACGTTATTGGGCTCTGTTTCGTTATTGGGCTCTGTTTGTGCGTATGCATAAATTAACGCCATGTAAGGTTGCATGCCATGCCTATGTTTAAATATTCCTTGCTGTGCATGTATATATCACACGCAACATGATGCCATCTCGACCAATTGGAATTGATCAACTGTTGGGTGTATTTATGAATTACGTAACTTGATCCTTTCTTGGACACAGTGATGTTGTGAGACTGGAGCGTCCTGACTTGGAGGAGCAGCGGAACCAACTGATTGTCCGCATCAACGCTGATAAGAACCAACTCAAGGCCATCGAGGATCGCATCCTTAAGCTGCTCTTTGAATCTGAGGGCAACATCCTGGACAATGAGGAGCTGATTGATACGCTCAATAAATCTAAGGTAGAATTCTTTCAGGATTTCGTAGAGATAAAACATCTGGGAGAGCTTTATTGTATACTTCTGTGTCCAATAGCAGGTCTGTTTTTTGAGATTTTTCCTGATGTAATTTCCTGTTTTAAGGATTTTGGGGGAACACAACATCCATTGTTTCTAAACCACTACCTTGGCATTTGTGGTGATGTATTCAGTTTATAAATCATCAGAAATTTAGCATCTTTTAGTAAAATTTCAGCGGTTTCACAAGTACACACCAATGTGTCAAGATATTTCAGTTTCATTCATTCACATCCTGTAATTGGCACTGCTAGTCATTTTTCATAATACATGGATAGTAAAACAGTCCATTGGCAATCGGCAAAACAAAGTGGAAACAAAACAGTCCTGTACCTTATTCTGTTATGTACTTATAATGCTATGTGTTATGATTTGTTTAGGTATAGACTTGCGTGGTAAATTCACATTGCTGCCCTGAAATATAAATCCATCAATCTCAGGCAAAACCATTGAATGGATTCGAGATAACAGCTTTAATTTTGTTTAAAGGCAGTGGACACTATTGGTAATTGTCAAAGACTAGCCTTCACAGTTGGTGTAGCTCAACATATGCATAAAATAACTAACCTGTGAAAATTTGAGCTGAATCAGTCATCAAAGTTGGGAGATAATAATGAAAGAAGAAAACACCCTAGTCACACGAAGTTGTGTGCGTTTAGATGGTTGATTTCGAGACCTCAAGTTCTAAACTTGAGGTCTCGAAATCAAATTCGTGGAAAATTACTTTTATCTCCAAAACTACTCCACTTCAGAGGGAGCCGTTTCTCACAATGTTTTGTACTGCTAACCTATCCCCATTACTCTTTACCAAGTGAGGTTTAATGCTAATAATTATGTTGAGTAATTACCAATAGTGTCCACTGCCTTTAAATGATTCTACACTTGAGATAACATTCATTTGAAATTCAAATATATTTGTTTCCATCTTAAGGTGACATCCGGTGTAATCAGCACCCGTCTGAAGGAGGCAGAGCAGACTGAAGAGAAGATCACCCTGGCTCGTGAGAAGTATCGAGTAGTCGCAGCTAGAGGGTCCGTCATGTACTTTGTTGTGGCCTCCCTGGCTGAGATTGACCCCATGTATCAGTACTCACTCAAGTACTTCAAAAATGTAAGTCTGAAGACTTCAAATCCCAACTAGTCGCTATGTGGTTGAGACTGTATGACTTGCAAACACAAGGATGTGGGTTTGAATTCTACCAAGCAAACAGCTGTTTTAAAGGCAGTGGACGCTATTGGTAATTACTCAAAATAATTATTATCATAAAACTTTACTTGGTAATGAGTAATGGGGAGAGGTTGATCGCAAATTGTGAGAAACAGCTCCCTCTGAAATGACATAGTTTTCGAGAAAGAAGTATTTTTCCACGAATTTGATTTTGAGACCTCAAGTTTAGAATTTGAGGTCTCGAAATCAACCATCTAAAAGCACACAACTTTGTGTGATAAGGGTGTTTTTTCTTTCATTATTACAAGTATCTCGCAACTTCGACGACCGATTGAGCTCAAATTTTCACAGGTTTGTTATTATATATGTATATGTTGAGATACACCAAGTGAGAAGACTGGTCTTTGACAATTACCAAAAGTGTCCACTGTCTTTAACAATGACTAGATTACGTATTGTCGTCAAGTTACTGAATCGCAACTTCTTATATTGTGCAATTCATAATCATAGACATGAAACCAATGTTTGTATGAGAGAGATTGACTGTTGCCAGCTTGGTGTTTATTTCACCCTTGTGGGAGTTTGCCGAGTTCCCTTGATGGGAAGATCATCTACACAAACAAACTTTACAGACACTTGACTGAGACTGATACTATGTGTTACATGTAGTACTTGCTCTATATAGTACTTCAAAAATGTAAGTCCAATAATTCTTTAAAAAGCAGTGGGGTCTGGATAAAAGCTGTTGTGGCGTGTTGTGACCGAGTGGTCTAGTTCACTGGGCTTAAGCTCTGGTGTTGTCAGAGCAGAGGGTGGGTTTAAATTCCAGTCATGACACTTATACCCTTTAGCAAGGCACTCAACCAAAATTGCTTCATAAATACTGGGACGTTAGTGCATTCTTCTCTACCAGCCAGAATCCTATTGAATTGTCTTGATGTTTCCATTTTCTTTTTGATTGACAGCTCTTCAACCAGTGCATAGAAAACAGTGAGAAGAGTGAGGATTTAAACACTCGGCTCCAGATCTTATTGCGTCAAACCACCATAGCTGTCTACACAAACGTCTCAAGGTATAATACTACCACTTTGGTTTGAATAAATGTATGGTTGAAAAATAAGCATTATTTTCCCTTGAGTTAGTGATAGGGTTGTTTAGAGACTCAAGCCCTTTTAACATTGTACATGTATCTCTTATCCTTGTGGAACACAGCCCTAGGGAGGCTATCCCGTTGCACTTTCACACTGTCCCTGCCTACATGTACATGTACTTGTACATAGGTCCCTATTCCAAGGGTTGTGGCTGCACATTTCAAAAATACCCCGGGGTTTTAGCACTTACCCCTACTCCAGACATGACAGAGCAGGGATGACTATTTCACGGGGAATGCCCATTTGTCGTGGTAGATCAAGGGGGTAACGATCCGAGTTTGAAAGGGCCAGCCGTTATTCCCGAGTGGTTGCCCCCCGGAGAATAGAGTAGTGTGAAAAGGGCTTCCCTTTGTTCGTGTGAAATAGTTTGAAATTGTTTGTCATTCTGTAACACTTGTTCTTGTTGTTTTTATCAGGGGTTTGTTTGAGGTGCACAAGTTGGTGTATTCCTTCATGCTTTGTGCTGATATCATGAGGCAGGAAGACAAGATTAAACAGACTGAGTGGAACTTCTTCCTGAGGGGTACAGCTGGCGTGGAAAAGGTAATATCTTCAAAATGTAGCAGGAATGATATGATCTTCTCAACTTCCTTATCGGAGTTGGTGGTTATAAAACTGCTATTAAGGGTGGTGCTATGGAGGTCCTATACCTCAGCACATGATGACATGTCAAAAAGTATACACATGTAGTTTAGTGTCTTGCTTAAGGACACAAGTGACATGACTGGGATTCGAACCCACACCCTGATGACTTAGCAACCGGAACTTGAGTTTGATCGTGCCGATGCCCTAAACTGCTCGGCCTCGACACCATACAATGCTGTACTGCATTCTACTTGTCTTGCACTTACATGTAAGTTCTAGGAGTTTGCACGGCAAAGGGTGCTTTTACTTATTGGAGGGGAAGGGGATGTGCAGTGTATTTAGTTGTAATTATTCATGGAAGTCTGATCACTTGTCATCTAATGAATGCCGCACTAACCAGTGTTGCACTAACAAGACCAGTCCAAATTATTTTATTTTTTTTTGCTGTTCTTGTTTTTGAACTTTTAATGTTGTTTTCCTGATTTAGGTAGGGACAGTAGTGGGATTAAGTTTGTCCTTTTGTGGAATTCTGTGTCATTTTGCCCCTTTATCTTGGGGGCGTTGTTTCATTTGAGCATTTTAATGTTTACTGATGTTTATCGTATTGACTACCATATTGTACAATTTAGGGACATAAGTCAGTATTGTTACAGCAAGTGTCTTTGTAATTGGTATTGATGAGATAAATAAACCATTAATAATAACAGTGACTATTAAAACCTACAAACTTTGTTGTCTTTGTAGGAGCATCCATCCAAGCCAGATATACCTTGGATAAATGACTATGTCTGGAACACAACGTTTGATTTAGACGACTCAGTGCCTGCCTTCAAAGGGTTACTGAGGGATCTGGTGGCTACCCCAATCTACTGCAAGATGGGTCGTCTCGAGGTAAGACATCCTTAGACTGAGAATCATTTGCACTATAGACCTCTTGCGCAACGTGCAGCACACTGAAACACACCTATGTATGGAAATGGTAGATGTACATCATGTACATTTCAAGGAGGTGCATTCCTCGTTCAGTAAGGGGTCTGTGGAAAGCAGTAGAAACCCTTGCATAACGCAAGACGATATGTGGGCCCAATTTCAAGGCTCTGATTACCGCCGAGTTCTGTGCTTACGATCACGATTCCCTGCTAACCTGCAAGCGCCGAATTTCTGCGCTTGCCTTGTATGTAAGCGTAGAATGCCTAGTAACGTGGAGTAGGCACACGCAAAAGCCAAAATTTGCCGCTTACCCGTGTAAGCACAGAATTCCCTGCTTCTGTAAGCGCAGATTCTGTGCTTACAGTTAGCAGAGCCATGAAATTGGGCCCAGGTACACGGACATTGAGGTCACCCAAATGTTTGTATGCACAAAGAACATCTATCATGTTTGTATGCACAAAGAACATCTAGCATGTTTGTATGCACAAAGAACATCTATCAAACAATGAGATCTTTACCTTTTGGCCTCAGGAATAGATGCACAAAGAACATCTATCAAACAATGATCTTTACCTTTTGGCCTCAGGAAAAGCGCTTTTTCAGACTATCATGTGACTTTTATTGCAACTTTTAAAAATAATTTTGCCTATAAACATGATAAATAAAAGTAGTGCATTGTTAGAAACCAAAGTTGACCCTATCTTTAATATTGCTTTAAGTTATTATTTTCCAATAATAATAATAATAATAATAATTTGAAAATGATTCCTTTAATTGGATCCCAATGTCTTTATCATATGGAACACTTAACCCAACTTTTTTGTTCAGTTCAATAACACAAATTCATTTTTCCATCAATCAGGTGACACCCAACCCTGCATCTTGGGAGGGCTACGGTCCGGTACCCCCGCCCTATGAACCCCCACCACCCCCTGCTGAGGGCGAGGAGCCGCCGGCCGCTGTGGAGGATGACAAAAAGGTCAAAGGTCACTGGAATGACCGGCTCACCAGCTTCCAGAAACTCATGCTGGTCAAGTGCTTCATGGAAGAAAAGGTTTGTAGTAAAAAATTTTTTAAAAAACACTAATCAAAATTTGTGAGATTTTAGAACTTTGTTTTTATGTACCATGTTTGGTTTGCGGCAACACCTTGTGAATATCTACTTGCTGGGTAGATTATGTTTTTTGGGGAACTCGTCTCGCTTTGTATTCTACTGCAGAGTAGATTTTTTTCAGATTTTGGGAGACATTTTTTACTACACATGTTGTTACTGCAAACCAAATATACATTGATACCTCGCCATGCAATGCCTCAAATGTTATCATTGTTATGGTTGAATGCTTTGGAAACCAACAGAAATAATCTTTTTACTTTTTAATTTGTTTTGTTCATAAATGTTGAGTCCATTATAATTGTCTTCAGGATTTGTCAATTTTCTTCAGGCATGATATTCTTCCTACTGTAGTCTGATTTCCAATTTTATTTTCCCCTTTGGAAAACAAAATTGTGATCAAATAGTGTGAAAAGTATATTAATTAAAGCTTACACTATGTGCACATTTGGGTAAGCCCATGTTCTTAATGACATTTTCCTACTTTTTCCAAGGAATAATATATCTCGCCTGTTTCTTAATTGTGTTTTTACTATCTTTCTCTATTGTGATCATCATTTTATTTTATTTTCCCCGATCAACCTCCTAGGTCGTGTTTGCCGTGACTGACTTTGTCAGCGAGAACCTCGGCAAGGTGTTTGTGGAGAGCCCTGCGGTGGATCTAGCCACCCTCTACGAGGACATGACGCCCTACACACCCCTGGTCTTTGTGCTGAGTACCGGCTCGGATCCCATGGGTGCCTTCCAGAGGTTTGCCAAGGAGAGGGGCTTCATGGAGAGGATCCAGGCCATCTCATTGGGTCAGGGACAGGGTCCCGTTGCAGAGAAGATGATCGACATTGCCGTGAAGAACGGCGACTGGGTGTTCTTGCAGGTAAGTTACCCAAAGAACAAACAAATGTACAAACCAACACCTCAAAAAGCAAACATATAAACAAACAAACAATCAATTGACATGGTTAGAAAATTAACTGGATATTCCACTAGATCAGTGTTAAAAATAGAATAATAACCAAATAAGTTATCATTATCACGACTATGGGCAAGTCCATAAACAAAAAAGGAGGCCATGAAGTTGTCTGGCAACTCATACCTGTTATCTCCATGTGTTTTATACTGTGGACTTAATTGGATCATGCAGCTGACAAAAGAGCATATTTCCTTTTTTCTCTTGCATTTCTTGGTGTTTCTACTTTCACAACTTTGGAACCAAAGTTGTATCGGCATGGTTTTTAACAGTTATTAAAGCATAGATCATGCTCTTTTGAGATGTATAATAAATTGAAAAAATTATTTGGCTCTTCAAACAACTCACTTTGCTTGATCGCATCACATATACCTACTGACAATTACACCAGACTTTCAGACCTTTTGGTCAGCAATGACTCTATAACCACTGTACTTTAACAAGACCATTAAAGTATTCTGTTCGTTTCTTTTCCCAGAATTGCCACTTGGCTGCGTCCTGGATGTTGGCCATGGAGGAGAAGATTAAAGAGCTAGGAGAGCCCGGAGCCGAGATTCACGATGATTTCAGACTCTTCCTTAGCTCCATGCCGACAACTAAGTTCCCTGTCTCTGTCTTGCAGAACAGCGTCAAAGTCACCAACGAGCCCCCAAAGGGCCTCAGGGCTAACGTCCGTCGAGCCTTCTCGGAGATGACATCTCAACAGTTTGAGGAACACAGTAAGTGGTCAAAGGCAAAGGTCTTTGGTATATATTTTGCTGCTTTTCCTTCCGGCAAATGTAATGAGGCCCCATTCAGCAGGAATAATCAGTTAGTCAGTTCAGTCAATTAATCATTTATTTCCACCTAATCAATAAGTAGCACATACATGTACAGTTATCATTTTCAACAAAAATTTAATCAAGAGGTTAGTGTCTCCAAAACAGCAATCTGGTTAAAGGGATTGAAGGGGATTGAAATGTGATGCAATTAATAAAAGCAAATTGAGGTGTTTGTTGACCCAGGTATTTTGATACACTTTAAAAGACCACAAGCTATGCTTTAATGTTGTTGAAACCCACTGTTGATACCTTCTTTGGTCATGTTGGTTCAAAAGTAGTGAAAGTAGGAACACAAATATATATTAATATTAATACTTCTAAAGAACTCCAAATATTTTGACCCTGAAAACTGATTCTCATGGACAAATTTAAGAGGTCTCAGATCCCTAGGACTCCAGTAAAATTTCTTTGTTTACCTGGTCTGTTTCCCTTGTTTACCTGGTCTGTTTCCCTTGTGGTTCATTACTTCAAATTAAAGAGGATTAGCAAATTGTTTGATGTCGTCCTACCTTTTCAAAT
Source organism: Asterias rubens (assembly GCF_902459465.1). Taxonomy (NCBI): domain Eukaryota; kingdom Metazoa; phylum Echinodermata; class Asteroidea; order Forcipulatida; family Asteriidae; genus Asterias; species Asterias rubens. The sequence goes on along the minus strand of NC_047064.1, from coordinate 8,190,442 downwards.
GCTACAATGTCGTCTTGTTTTGTCAACAGTTCTAGGGATCAAGTGGCGCAAGCTGAACTTTGGTGTCTGCCTGTTCCACGCCATCATTCAAGAACGGAAGAAGTTTGGGCCTCTAGGTTGGAATATCAAGGTTCGTACTTTTCATCAATACATGTCAATCAATTTACTGGTTGGGTATTTTTTGCTCAGGCTGATTTTATCTAGATTGTTTTCATGTGTAAAATAGTTGTTGCCTATGTCAGGTCTCAAGTCTGCAGGACATGAAGCTCAGAATCTTTAATGAACCAGGGTTTTATCTACTAGACAAGAATCAAAATGAAAAGAGATTAGAATCAAAATACGAACACAGTTTTATCATCTAAACTGGTTCATTTGAACAAATCACAAGAAAAGGTTTATCTTTTTTATTGAAAGATATTTGTGAGCCTTAAACTCAGCATTTGAACATCATTCTTTTGAGACAAAGATGTTGAATTGAAAAAAGACAATCAGACTGGTCCTGTCTTTAGTTAACTGGCCCATCAGTGAAATCACTCGCCTTGGGGCCAGTGTACCAATGAGTGTAATATTCAAGCTCTGTATGTTTTGATTTTTTAGGTGTTTAAGCCAAGGCTCAGAACTCCGGTTTTTGTTTAGTTCTCACTTCCCTCTTCTCCCCAGCCACTGTCGACCTAGAAAAAAACACTTCCTAACCTCACATAACCTTCAAACTATGTACTTTTCGTGGAAGTGTTGTAGCCGAGCAGTTAAGAGTACCGAATTCAAACTCTGGTGTTTCTGGTCAGCAGATTGTGCGTTCAAATCCAAAGCCGTCGCACTTGTGTCCTTAAGCAAGACACTGCTTCGTCTTTCGGATTGGACGTAAAGCCGTTGGTCCCATGTGTTGTGTAATGCATGTTAAAGGACCCAGTGCACTTATCCAAAAGTGAAGGGGTTCGCCCCATTGTTCCTGGCTGTGGCTGCTTTATGCGACGTAGCACCTTGTATACCCTTATAAGGTGCTAAATAATTGGGTCTCAGAATTCATCACTGCAATAACCTATCTTTCTGAAAGTTTGTATATACTCAGCGCCTTGAGTACCTAGTTTGGTAGATGTACATATACGTGCGCTATATAAGGCTTCAATAAGACTTTGATATTACCTTTTCTGATTACAGTATGAGTTCAACGACAGCGATCGAGAGTGTGCTCTTGAGAATCTGAGGATGTTCCTGGCTGATGGAGAGATCCCGTGGGATGCATTGATCTATATCACAGGAGAGGTTTGTAACAAATCCAAGATCCTCTACTCATATAGCAGACTCTTAAATATACCAAGCAATAGTATACAAAAAATGAGCGTTTATGTGTGCAATGGTGCAAATGTTTTCATGATTTGAAAGATGGAATGTTGTATTCAAGGAGGCGGAGCTGAGTTGAATAGAACAATCCATGCACGGTGAATGGAACAAAAAATGCTCGGTGAGTGACATACTGTTGCGTGCCATAGTACTTTTATTTGCTATCACATGACGGACAATCCTCCAATCAATTGGCAAGGATCTGCTTGGGTGTTATAAAAAAACAGCTGCTTAATTTAGGAGACACATCTTCGTCTCAATTTGCTTAAACACTAAAAGTTGCTAAGCACAACAAAAGTGTGCTAACCAGAATAAGTAGATAAAGTGCAGAAGAACTGCAGATTTATTTTGTTATTTTTTATTTTTTATAGATCACTTATGGTGGGCGTGTAACGGACGTCTGGGATCAACGATGTCTACGCACAGTCTTAAGGAGGTTCTTCGCTCCAGAGACCCTGGATCTAGACTACAAGTATTCAGAATCCGGTAAGGGGGACCAAGTCATGTAGCATTCCATTATAAGAAAGACTGCCCTCTTGGGGTGGGGAGTTTGGATCGTTGCGTCAACATTCAAATTCTGAGAGGCGTGTTTTAACGGATAGGTGCAATTGTTGCTGAGAATGGATTGGTTATGAGCTCCTTGCACCAACAAGCTTGACAGGCACTGTATATTCTAAGTGTCCTTAAGTGTCCTTCTCTGGCCACCTCGCACATGGCCCTCCAGTGGGGGCATTAATGAAATAGTTACCCATTCTGTAAAGAGTAGCCAGAAGGCACCCCGGGACAACTCGGGTTCTTCAAAAGCAAAGTCGCATTTGATTGTTTGTTTTTTTCTTTTTCAATACTGATAATTCTTTGTATTATTTTTGCTCATGTCTGTCTGTAGGTATTTACTACTGTCCTGACCTGGATACTCTGAGTGAGTATCGACACTACATTGAGCATCTGCCCATCATTGATGAACCCGAGATCTTTGCTATGTTCGGAAACGCTAACATTTCATTCCAGGTCAGTTGAAAAATAAATGTAAACAAAATGTCTCATACTATGAGGACTTTTTAAACATTTATTTGAACGTACTTTGTTTCTTTTTGACTTAATTGTTAATGGGGAGGGTATACCTTTGGTATTACCCCTCTAAAAACCACTAAAAAGAATTTACACATTCTTAGAGATTTGCCACAAAAAAAAAAACTTACCTGGTAAGATCTCTGCAGCTGTTGATAATAGTTAACATTTTAGAAACAACTAATTTTCAAAGGAATGTGGTTTTAGAGCGAGAGATTCAAAAACATTTCAATCTGAGAAACGTTTCATGCATGAAAGATTGTGTATTCCAATGAATTTGGCTGTCAGTGAGCTATCGAACTCGGCCTTCTGTCTCGAAGAGTACCTGTACCAGCATTCGGCGCAGCAATTGAAGTTACGTTCTGTTCATCATTTTTTTATTTTTGGGCAGCATTTAATTTTGCAGGGCAAAGCAGCCAATTCTTTAGCAGGGTGGTAAACCCATGTGTGGAAAGGACAGAGAAGATTGGTTAGACAAACTCCTTATTTTTGTCATGTTTGATTGATTTTCTCGAATTAGCGGCAAGAGACCCAGCAGTTGATTGGTACAATCTTGGAGGTTCAACCTCGGATGGCCGCTGGTGGTGGTGGTATGAGCAACGATGACATCGTCTTTGAACTAGCTGAGAACATTCTCTCCAAGCTGCCCGACGTCTTGGATATCGAGTTGGCTTACCAGGAAATGTTTAAGGTAAAGACATACCTCAAAATATTGAAACATAATTACTAAAAAATGAAAATTTTAATAATGATAATTTTTTTTTTTACACCCATACACTGATGTCCTCAGTTTTTCGAGCCCTCTGGCGCTGTGAAAAATAAATCCACAAGCGTAAGACCTTTGCCCTCTTAAATGTTCTAGATGTATATGTTCTACCAGCTAGACCACCGAGATAGCTTGCAGTTTGAATTAGTGTGAGTGCCGCAACAATTTAATAGTTGAAAATTTGCATCAGGGATAAAGAAAAAACATTTGGGTACAGTATATAGTCACTTTGGTTGAGACACACAAATTGCACTATTAATTTTAAAGAGGGCCCAAGGACCAAGGTCATACATACATGTACTCAAGTTTTGTGATCCATTCATTTTCCAACAATAGATAGTCATCCACTTGGAGCCTGGCTGGTATAGCAGAATTCATTGACTTTCTAACTTTTATGACATGTATGAAGCAATCATTGTTAAAGGGAAGGTACACGTTTGGTAATTACTAAAAACAAATGTTAACTTAAAATCTGACTTGGTAACGAGCATTGGGGAGCTGTTGATAGTATAAAGCATTGTGAGAAATGGCTCCCTCTGAAGTAGCATAGATTTTGAGAAAGAGGTTATTTCTCACTAAAAAAATTAAATACTTCTAGCTAGAAGTCTTTTATTCCTATCTTAAAGCACACAGATTCGTCCAACTATTTTTCTCTTTGACCATTATCTCGCAATTTCAATGACCAATTTAGCTCAAATTTTCACAGGCGTGTTATTTTATGCTTATGTTGGGATACACCAAGTGAGAAGACTGGTCTTTGACAATTACCAAATGTGTACCTTCCCTTTAAGTGCCTTGCTCAAGTGCACAAGTGTCATGACCGAGATTTGAACCCACACTCTACTGCAGCTGACAACACAAAAGCTCGGGTCCGGAGTGAACTAGACCACTCGGCAATGACATGTCACAATTCTACTGATTGATTTATTCTTTTTTTCTTCTGAACTTTAGGTTGATGCTAAGGGGCGTATTAATTCCCTGACCACCGTGCTGTGTCAGGAGGTGGACCGTTTCAACATTCTACTCAAAGTCATTAAGGTATAAGCAAGACGTCTTGTTTGGGTCTTTTCTTGTAATGTAATAAAAATAATAATAATAATAACAACCGTATTTATAACGCGCCTTTTGCCAAAGGATACAAAGCGCCAGGTAATTATTACTGCAAGGAGTGGGGCGAATTTTGAGATATGAGACCTAATTCTTAAGCACCATGTAATGGTTTACAAGGTGCTGTGGCGCAATATACTGCCAATCCAGCCAGGAGCACCGGGGTGCACCCCTTCTCTTTTCGATAAGTGCACTTGGTTCTTTTACATGAGTTTCACAACACATGGGACCAACGGCTTTACATGTACGTCCCATCCGAAGGACGAAGCAATGGTTATGTGTCTTGCTTAAGAACACAAGTGTCACGGCTGGGGATTCGTACATGTACTTTTGTTTAATACCACCACAAGTTAATCACCAAAAAAACGTGCTTGGCTAAAAGCACTGGGGAGCTTTTGATATTATAAACCATTGTTGAAAAGACACATCCTTTGAAGTTAGTTTTAGAAAAAGAGGTTATTTTTCACCCTAAAAAAAATTTGAATCTTAAACATGCTTCTGGCATTCTCAGGCACCTGAAACAAACAATTCTATGCTTCTGTTTTTTTAGTGTTTTTTTTCTTCCTTTTTTTTGTATTTGTCCGCACAGTTGTAGTTCAGTAATACAGTGCTGCCAACTCTTTCTGATTGAGCAGAAAGCTCCCTAAAAATTCTACCCAATCTTTCCATGTTCTGCTGAACAAATTTGAAGATCTCCCTGATTATGGAAATTTTTTGTCCCTCTTATGTTAAATGTTGTTCTAAATATCTCCCTGATTGATGTAAAAAACCTTCCTGATTGCAAGATGCAAATGTGAACAGCTCTGGTAGCAGCGTCTCTCTCAACCTTTGTCTATTTAATCTTTTGTCACCTCCTAGGACTCAATGCGTACCATCCAGAAAGCTATTAAGGGTCTAGTGGTGATGTCTGAGGAGCTGGAGCGTGTCTACCACAGCTTCCTCAATAACCAAGTGCCAGAGATGTGGAGTAACGCAGCATATCCCTCTCTCAAGCCCCTCGCCTCATGGGTTCGGGATCTCCAGCTCAGGGTGGCTTTTGTTGGGGTGAGTTGTGCGATTCATCTCAGATTTTTCACTCAGATTTTTTCCCTCTCAGATTTTTCACTGTGATGGTGCCGGTTTTCATAGTCCAGTGGTGGTTTTCACAAAGAGTTAAGACTATAGTCTTATCTCGTGTTAGGAGGGGTTAGTCGTCCTAACTTACGTAGGACTAGCCTTAAAGGCAGTGGACACTATTGGTAACTACTCCAAACAAAATTTTTCATAAAACCTTTCTTGGTGAGGAGTAATGGGGAGAGGTTGATGGTATAAAACATCGCGAAAACGGCTCCCTCTGAAGTGAAGTAGTTTTCGAGAAAGAAGTAATTTTCCACGAATTTTATTTCAAGACCTCAGATTTAGAACTTGAGGTCTCAAAATCAACCATCTAAACGCACACAACTTCGTGTGGAAGGGTGTTTTTTTCTTTCATTATTATTCTGCAAGTTCGATGACGGATTGAGCTCAAATTTTCACAGGTTTGTTATTTTATGCATTTGTTGAGATACACCAACTGTGAAGACTAGTCTTTGACAGTTACCAATGTGTCCACTGCCTTTAAGTTTTAATTTCTCCTTCGGACTTTGTCCTTACTTTTTGTGGAATTTCATCTGTGAGAGGGCAAGGACAATTTCCTTTGCAACCAGGGCACTTTATTGGTAAATCTGAAATACAATGGGGACATTTTGAAGGGGCAGCGAGGCCAAGACCTTGGGCAACAGGGGCAAATGACCTCTTTGGCCTCTGCAATTCCAGGCCTATACTCGCCATTAGAAATTTCAGATTCAATGTACATGTCCATGTGTTTAGAAGGTTAAACATTGTGCTCAGATACGTACAGGCGATGTGACTTACATGTAGCACAAAAGAGCCACAGAGCCTCGACTTGCTGCATGCAAGATTTGTACGCAGCTCAACGAAAGAATACATCTTACTTTGTCTTACAAAGTCTTACTTTGGAAATTGCAGCATACAATCTTCGTCTACTTGTTGTACAGAACATGTAAACAAGGAGGGACTACCCTAAACGTGTTTCACTGGTATTTCAAAAATTCTTAATTCTCTCTGCTAATTGTAAAAATACACTGTCAAAATTCTCAAGTGACTAGTGTAGTATCTTGCCTGCCAGAGATACCCTGGAGTGTATTACTCTTGCACAAAGTCATTCACTGCCATTGCATACTGTACTGGTTGAATGTTCATTTTCCGTTTCTTTCTCTTGAATCTCTACAGCATTGGATTGTTCACGGTCTGCCCAAGTCATTCTGGCTCTCTGGGTTCTTCTTCCCTCAAGGTGAGTGGTGTGTCAAAGCAACTCAAATCTGACCATTTTCTCTGTGTTTTGTTCCCCAACTTTTGTACAATCATACCTGAGCAAGTTTGGGTGGCGACTGTTACTTGACTAGATTGAGTAGACTAACCAGAAACCATCATGGTCGATATGGTCAATTCAAGAGCTACATGTACAATGTACGTCACAGTTTCTGGTCGGGTCTAGTCGCTCACCCGAACTAGCTTCCTGCTGTTGTTGGATATGGTAGGCTTTGGAAGAATACATGTAGGTGTCCACAGACCCACATGTGTACCAGGCAAGTTTCTTTTGTTGACATATTTTTGCTCATAGTCACATATCCATTTAGAATTTACCTGGGCCCGTTTTCATCGAGCTACCCTAGGAGAAAATATTGCCCAAGAATTTTTTGCTTTGCAGAAATGAGCAGTTTACTAGTAATAAATTGAGCAAATGACATGGTTTTGGGGTTACCTTATTCTGGTAAGCATGGTTTTGTTTTGCCCAGCTACATGTATTTTGGGTTTTGAAGAAGCAGCATTATGAAATTGGGGTCTCAGTACGTTGTCTGCTGCGTCATGAAAAGTCTCCAACGGGAAATTGTTGTTTACAATTCAAGTGCAACCTAGAAACAACAAAATTAACCAAGTGTGTACTTCCCCACTAAGGTTTCTTGACCGGCACTCTCCAAAACCACGCTCGCAAGTACGACTACCCGATCGATCAGCTGACATTCCGCTTCACGGTGTTGCCTAACTACCGTGACCAAGCCACAGTGGCTGCCCAAGAGGACACGCTGTCGTTCGGACAGACCACTGACTCCGACAAAGAGGTAAGTCAATGCAAATGCAAACTATTGAAATCATCATCAATAGTTTCCTCTTGGGTCATGTTAGGATTCTAAAAATATTTGAGGATGCTGGTAAAAGCGTTGCAAAAACCAAATCATAAACTGATCCAATTCACCGCTGCACTGATGCAGAAGCACTTTATCAAGCCAGCTGTCCGACATTATCCGTTTTGTTTTGTTTGCCAATCCTTTGACCAAAATCTGTCTGATAAATCTGCTAATCTGTACACTTAATCCATTAGCTGCAAAATACCCCAAAATGACCATTTAAAAAGTACTTACCAATCTTTGAACAGGGAATACATTTCCATACAACATGTACAATCTGGTGAGGTTTGCGGTAGCACCATGTGTAAATCCCTTTTGAGTAGTGTTAATTTTGAAAAACACAAGTGGTTGAAAACTCATAGTTTCGATCAGTATGCTCTGATCGTCTTCAAAAAAAAACTTGACTCTGTTGCTGGATGCTGCAAAAGTACTGCCTTGGAGATTAACTGATAGTTGACTGATTGGGACGTTGAGTTTATCAACCACCACTGAGTTCTTCTCGGAACCAAGTCTACTCGAAAGTGATTTATACATGTACATGGTGCTACCGCAAACCTCACCTGCTTATACTCTCACCAAGCATAGTTTTAAATCCTAATTTATACAACATAATTTCGGCCTAATTCTGCAGGATAGTAACTGCTACATGTAAAGTAACTCGATCTGTGTATTTTATCTCCCGTCAATGTCTCAGGGATCAGATAGTCAGGTTAAAGAAGTGAAGACTTCTAAGGATAGGGATAAGTCAGATGATGAAGAAGAGGAAGAGGAGGAGGCAGTGGAAATCACTTGCGTCTGTGTTAACAATGATGTAAGCTAGCCTAGGGTAGAGAGGATAAAGTTAGACAGAAAGGAAGACATACATGTTTGTTTTGACGGACTGACATTGTTGTGACAGTTGTTGACAATAGATTTGCTTTGCAATCTGAGTTAACAATGATGTACTACAGCTAGCCTAATGTAGACAGGACAAAGGTAGAAAGAACAAAGTTAGACTGAAAAAAACAAGTTTAGAGAAGGTTGGGTAAACAGGACAAAGCTAGACAGAGAGATAGGTTTAGAATGAGGGACCAACAGATTGGGTAGACAGGAGAAAGCTAGACAGACGGAAACACATGTTTAAATGATATACTGACATTTGCTGACGGTGGATTCACTTTGCAACTGTGACATATGAAGACAGAGATGGGTTTAAGGTTAGAGACAGACAGATTGGGTAGACAGAAAAAAGATAAAGATAGGAACGTGTTTAGAATGAGGGACTGACAGATTGGGTATACAGGACAAACTTAGACAGAAAGACAGACATGTTTAGAATGAGGGACTGACAGATTTGGTAGACAGGAACAAGTTAGACCTATGGACGGACAGGTTGTTTCGACAGTTGTTGACAGACAAACAGACATGTGCTTTAGAATTGAAAGCAAGGTGAGACCGACTATGGATATACTAACTACAAACCTAAAAACAAACAAAAAAACAGTCAATGTACATGTAATACAGACTGCTGTTGTGAGGATTAGCAAAGAGGAGATTAACAGACCAAAGTTCCAGAAGGCATTAACAAAAACAGCTTGTGAAGAGAGGATGGAGTTTTAGTGATAATTTTAGTTTGAATTTACATTGGGGTCCAGTTTCATGGCTCTGCTTACCGCCAAAATCTGCGCATTCTGTGCCTTGTCAAGGAATTATTCTATGGGTCTACGGAGTGCCTTGAAATTGGGCCCTGTTTAGTAAGGTTTTTTAGACAGTTCCTTTTACTAATTTATTTGTTTGTTTTTGTTGGGGCTGGCGATTTACCCCCTTACCTGCTTACTAAACTAGTTCAGTTTTATTCAGGCTATATGGTTAGTTCGGCATTTGTTATTTAGTTTTTTTGAGACAGAAAACATTTGTTGTATTCATTTCAGGTTAGTTTCTAGGTGAGTTTGAAACTTTTATCCCAACTAACAACTTACATTTTTTATATATTTTGTTTACAATGAATTTGATTTAGGATGTTGCATATTATGACATCCCACTAATCTTTATTTAATTCACATTATTTAAGAAAAAAAAAAAAACTGTTGTTAATGTCGGAATGATTCAATTGCCAAGCTAAAAAAAAAAAACATTGCATTAATTTCTAGCCTTCTTCATCCAAGTATGCTGTAAGGTGGTGGAATCATGTAAAACGGCCTCAGCTGTTTCAGTTTTAAAATTCATTCTTTAGTTTTGTTGTACCCTTGACGTGCCGTAAGCACTGCTCACTCAGTGTTAGTCCTGCGGCAACAACAAAATTCCCAGGCTACCTAGGCGGGATTCGAACCCCAAACCCCGCATTCTAGAATCCAAAGCCGCCAACTCTCCCTGATTCTGCAGAAAGTTCCCTGAAAATAACCCAATCGTTCCCAATTCTGATGAACAAAGTGTACAATCTCCCTGATCATGGAAACCTTTTCCCTTTTACAGGCCTATTAAATGCAATTCTATCTCCCTGATTTAAGATGCTATAATATGTCAGATTTTTGGCCGCTTTGACCCAAAATTTTGATTTAAAATTCAATAGCAGGCCTTGCACTAACTGTTTTCCTTAACTAGCCCGTCGGGCTAGTCAGCTGTACTTTTGACTCAGCCCGCACAAATTTTCACTAGCCCTTGGTGGTGACTTGGCACTCTTGACTAGTGATTGCACGCTGGGCTAGTGTCTAAATCGAGCCATGCAATAGGTATTTTGATGGGGGTGGAGAAAGTTACAAGCTTTCATTTGAGCCATTGCTCGAAAAAGTGCGCCAATTATAAGTACATACATGTAGCAGTGAAATAAAGTGCTCAAAATTAGTTTTTGTCGGGATCCCGACAATATATCACGTGACCAATTCTTATGTGTTTTATAAGAAATGTTTTCAATTTTTGTCATGGTTCCTGACCATTAAAAGTAAAAGTTAAACTTGTTTTCGTTAGAGTGGGTGATACTCTTTGAAATACCATTCACTCAAAAAAAAATTATTTTTTAATGTTTGGGGCCAAAAATCTGACATAGCATCTTTAATGACAATCTCCCCGAGTATAAAAACCTTTCCCTTTTTGTATATTGAATGTAATTCTAAATATCTCCACGATTGCTGTACAAAATCTCCCTGATTGCAAGATGCAAATGCCTTATATTTATAACTTTTCAGTTGACTTTATTTGTATAATTCAGTTTGCATGTGATCATTTTTCTTTTTGAGTTTGATCATGCATGAAAATTCCGTCACTAATTTTTGTTAACGAAATTGACTGCTATTTTTCTCTACGCATCATGTGTATGAACATGAAACCCCCCTATTTCTCTCCAATTTGCCACCCTTCATACAAACTCCCCATAGCAGCCAGAGATCGAGGCGGGGTCCGACGTGAGTACCAACGTGTGTCTGAGTTGTTCGCCGTGGTGAATTGGAGCACCTAATAACTATATAACATGCTGTGTGATGGTTTATTACAAACACGTCGTTGTCCTTATGTGGAAATTGCATGCATTGGTTAAGGGCGATGTCAATACAAATACAAAATTTGGTGATGCGCTGAATTTAGTGAGTTCAGACAGGCAAACCTTTCAGCTGATCGCTGGATTGGGGGCCCAATTAGATGGCTCTACTGCTTATCGCCAAAATCTGTGCTTGTGATCGCCATTCATCACTTACATGTACAGGGCAAGCAACGAATTTCTGCGCCAGCTGTGCAAGCAAAGAATGCCTGGTAATGTCGAATACTCCTGAGCACAAGCAAAAATTCCATGCTAACCTTTGAATTATGCTTGACATAAGTGCAGAATTACCTGCTTCCGTAATCAATGATGTTTTACTTCTGGTAGACGAGCAATGACATCTGGCCTTGGACCTAGTTTCATGGCTCTGCTTACTGCTGAAATCTGCTGTCGCTTAGCAAGCACATTTGACGATTAAATTTCTGCCGTTGATCTGGCAGCTGCCATTGACACATGCATGCAATTTCCACTATTAGGACATGGAATCTGACGGACTGCTGATGGTGTGCATTAATGTTTGGTCGTTACCATGGATATTCACTAACGATGTGTGGGTTTTTTGGTGAGCAGGAAGACAAAATCTAGCACAGTGTATTTGTTATAATAATGACACAGACATGACAGAGTTACCCGTGGCTATAGTGACACGTGAGGTTGCATTCACAGTACGCTATGTTTGTTGGCGATTGCTGTTAATACGATACAAATTCACTTAGAAAAACCTGTTCTTTTAAATTATATTCTTATGCACCTATAACAAAGAAAAACAAAACAAGTTAACTCCAACACTGACTCTTCTCTTGGCTTAACCCTCTCAACCCTTGCACCCTCACCCCCTTCCCCCCCCAAAAAAAAATTAAAAATAAATAAATAACAACAAATACACAAACCACACCACATCTTCCAAACAATTTCTCTCAATTTACATAGTTATCCCTACCCCATCTCACAATTTACCTTTGTGTTCTTATTCTACTCAATATGTGTGAAGACAAGCTATTATCTTTTAAATCTGTTGCTCTATACTCTAAAAGCCGAAATATCTTGCCATGGGACAAAACCAAAGAGTCTTGCAACCGGACTATTCCTCATCCAGCCTTGATGTGGAGCATTTTTTTTTCTCTTGTTTCTTGACCCAACGTTTAAAACAATACAAAAAATTACAACAAAAATGCATTCATAAAAGGGATCTATTAAAACACAGCACCTCACAAATAGACCTCTTGCATATGACGTAAAACAAGCTAAAACAGTACCTTTACTGAGGTCAACGAAGACCTATATGTACATGTATCATTGGCTGCGACTTTTAAAGGAAGTTACAGAATTGGTAAGAAACAAAATCCGTGAAGATCACAGATTTACATAGAACTTACACGGTCTAATGATGGTGATACTAGTCGAAAACACCCCTTGAAATATTTATGTCTGAAATGTCATATTTGATGAGAAATAAACAAACTATACTTCGCGTTTGGAGTTTATCGCTCAGTGAGCGTTTTATTCCTTTTTATTTTGGCATCGATGCAATGCAAAATTTGTAATCGATTTTTCACTATTCTCTCGTGACCCAGATGGCCGATCGATCTCGAACTTCTACAGGTTTGGCAGTTTATGTATATGGTGGATTACATAAAGTGTTTACACTGCCAGCAACTGTTTTGTTAGCAAAAACCAATTCTGTAATGTTCCTTTAAGCGGTGCGTACACATGTGCATTGTTTGATCTCAGCTATGGTGTGTAACGCAAGGGGTGTAAATTAGAGACTTAACAAATAATTTGTATAGGAAGAAACTATAAATAAATAGTAGAATAAGGAGAATGAAGACGAGCAGAGTATACTGTTAAAAGCGTCCAGGCCACACTGGCTCTTATCCAACACTCCCACTAAAGAGATTTACACATGGTTGTACCCGCAAGTTTACCATTTATTTATAGTTTCTACATATTTATTCACACCGTGCAAAGCTTCAAACAATACTTAAATAATTTGTTTAAATACTCCTTTTTAAAACTTGAATGTGCATGCTCATCTATTCTGATGTTTATTTTGTGCATGCTCTTTATTTGGTCTCTTAAAATTAATCCTGCACATCTGTTTCAGATTGATTTTTCCTTTTTTGCACGTTAACCAATGATTGTGTATTTTTGTTGCCTAAATGTTATAATTTGTGACCAGAGTTCTTTTATTTGGAATGTGCATTTTTCTGTTGTGAACTGCATGCTGTTTTGATATTGTGTTTTTCTTTTGTAACATATGTCCCGACTTCGTTGAAGATACCTTTTTAAAATTTCCTTTCTTTAAAGGCACTGGACACATTTTGGTAATTGTCAAGATGTTGAATCCCAACATACCTATAAAGAAAACAAATCTGGGAAAATTTCGACACATTTGGTTATTGCAGTTGCAAGAAAACAATGAAAGAAAAAACACCCTTGTTGCACAGTTTTATGTGCTTTGAGATGGCTTATAAATTGCTTCAGGCTTGAAATCTTTTATTATTTGAGGAAGAAATTACCTCTTTTTAAAATTTATTTGACTTCAGAGGGAGCCGTTTCGCATAATGTTTTATACTATCAGCAGCTCTCCTTTGCGCGTTACCAAGTTGGTTTTTATGCTTAAAATCATTTTGAGTGTTTACCAATTGTGTCCAGTGCCTTTAAAGTGATTTGAAAACCAACCCTAAGGTAAACATGTACATATAAACTTACCGAAGAATGGTACATGTACCTCTAACCTGCCAAAAATGCTCTTATTTGTATTATCTTAACGCTTTGGGTCTGATTTTTTTTGTTAAGACTATTCAGCCATTAAAAACAAGGCCTCTGTTTTTTTTTTGTTTTTTTTTTTCAATTAATTTTTTTTCTTCTTTTTGGCTTAAAAATGTTTTCTAATTTATTCAGTTTTTTTTTTTAAATTATATTTTGGTTGTTTTGTTTTATGCAGTAACAAAACTTACAGATAACAGTGCAGATAAATTAACCTTTACAGGCTAGAACAGCTCCTTCATTTTTAGTAAGAACAATTGGGAAGGTTTAGAAATCATTGGTCAATTGTCTTGTTTTTCTTCTTTCCCAACAAAAGCTTCCGTCGCCAAAGGACGGCGTTCTGGTCCATGGATTATTCATGGATGCATCTCGCTGGGACGATGAGAAGATGGTGATCACTTCACCCAAACCGGGAGAGATGAACCCGCCCATGCCAGTCATGGTGATGGAGCCCGAGATGAACTTTGTACCCGACGAGGCGGACTACATCTGCCCACTGTACAAGACTGGCCTCCGGGCTGGGACCCTGTCTACAACAGGTAAGTTGTGTTGTCTTCTCTTTCGAGAACAACTCGTCGTCGATATAATGACCAGCCTATCACGGCTTGTAGCAACGCTGGTTACCAACATTTTGGTTGTTGTCAATTTGTCTTTGTTCACCACAAAATTTGTTGCTCGTACTGTACCACAAACTAACCTATCTCATCCACAGGAAAAAAGAAACATGTTTGGAGAAAATCGTGTTTGAAGTTGAACTGATTTTTAAACTGCCGTTTTGGGGTCTGCTATTTTATTTTATTTATTTATAAAGGAACTGGACACCTTTGGTAATTTTTTGAAGGTCATTATTCTCACTTGGCGTATCCCAACAAATGCATAAAATAACAAACCTGTGAAAATTTTGACTCAATCTGTCATCGAAGCTGCAAGACAAACATCCTTGTTGCACAAATTTGTAGCCTTTCAGATGCCTGAAAAAGGCTAAGGTTTGAATTGTTTTAATATTAATTGAGTGAGAAACTAGCTCTTTCTCCAAAACTATGTTACTTCAACAGCCTTCCATTGCTTATAAAAAAAATATGCTAACAATTATTTTGAGTAATTCTCATTAGTGTCTAGTGCCTTAAAGATAGTCTTGAGCAAGTTCAGGACCCCTGTCAACAACAGTTTGACTTGCTCTGATCAAACAAATGCCAGTCAACGATGATTGGACTAGTCCTGTCGATGATTCCTTACAAACCTATATTAAGACTGGGGCAAATTTCATGGATCTGCTTACAGCCGAATTCTGCACTTACAATCATCAATCTTTGCTTACACAGCATTGCAAAATTTCTGCACTAGCGGTATAAGCCAAGAAGGGCTAGAAACATGGAATACGTGTGTGTACAAGTAAACAATGATTCCCACTAAACCTGTGAAATTCGCTTGACATAAGTGTGGATTGTAAGCGCCAATCCTTTGCTTATCGTAAGCGATGCCATGAACTGGGGCCTCGGTCACATTCGATGGTTACCAACATTTGTTTTTTGTCAGTCAATTTGTCGTTATCACCCCAAATTGATTTCAAATATACCCAAATCAGTTTCCCTTGTGGTTTACTACATCAAGCGTTATGTTTACAGAAATAAATGTACATCCATTGTTCATGTATTCAAATCCAATATTCCTTTCTTCCTTTTAGGACATTCAACTAACTTTGTGGTGTCCGTCCATCTTCCATCGGACAAGCCTCAAGACTACTGGATCTCCAAGGCCTCGGCTTTGCTCTGCCAGCTCAACGAATAAACGTTTTTTACCGTAAATCGTCATGGGGCCATTTTGTCACACTCCGCTTGTATGCCCAAAATCCGGTGTTAAGCAGCTTTACGAAAGTGGGCCCAGAAAAAAATGCCTAGTAAGTCATACTTTTGTAACCGGTGTCTGGCTCCTTTGTTTTGCTTTTTAATAAGCGGTGAAATTTTGCACAAGACAGAAATGATGACGGCAATTTATAGATTCATTAAGTAAAGATGGTCTACTACATGTAGATACAGGAAACAAGACAATGGTGGCTGCATATTGCGCCGTCTACAGAGCAGTACAATAAAAGTGTTTTTGTACAATAATTTCACTGAAACTTGCATGACTTGTGAAGAAAAAAAGGTTTGTACATATCTAATAATCCATTCATGGTAATATCAGAAAACCGGTTCAGTGCCTTTTTAAAAATATTACTGGATTGTAAATAGTCAAAGCAAATGCACAGAGAATATTATCTTTCATATGTTTTTCCTCAAGAGTAGATAGATCTGTTTTAGTTCACATTATTCCAGCAATAAGCTTTATACTAATGAAACAAAATTATTTAAATGATTTGGTTATCAAATGTTAAACCTGATTGGAATTGTAACAAACGTGTGTGCCTTAAAATGCTAAGGAAATTGTACTAAGCTTTTGTTTTTTCTTTTTAACATTTGGAAGTTATTTATTGAAATCGTTTAGGGCAACTCAGTTTTGACTCTTTCAATCTGATGCCTTTATACATCATTAAGTCTTAACTTGTTAGGAGAACTTTAATAGCAATGATTTATTGGAGCATAAAAGTGATCTTTATTCCATCTCCGTCCAATTATATTCAACTTTAAAAGAATTTATATCAACAATATTTGAGACTGACTCAATAAATATATTTTCTTCTTATACATTAATTATTGCATTGGAACCTGATTTAAGCCTTACATTCCATCCAATCTGTCAGGTACAAAAGTGTTTTTCTTGGTTTTTTTTTAAATACCTTATATTATGTTAAATTTCTAAAAGATTTGTTAGGAATGTAATGAAGTTTATTTGAACGTACACTTACAATGTTGACTTTATACTTGTTTACAAAGAGTTAACTTGTGATCTTCTACAATGGCTTGCAGGTTCCACTTCTGTAAATCATTCCGCTTTCCGTCCAGCATTTGGTTTTAACCTGATTCATTTAATGGTGTGTGAAACCTTGTACATTAAAACATATGATGTTGTGAACAATAAGGAAAAATGGTTTATCTTTCGTCTGTTCTGCTAACTTTTAGACCCTAAAATTACAACTTGAAAATTTGCAACAATTTCATAAAATTAATGGACTTGCCTCTTGATGGACTTGCCCCTTGTGATTTTTTTCAAATTTTGGCCTATTTTTCAGGTTCCAATATTTCCATAAACAGCTTGAATCATTGGTCAAGTAATATAAAAGGGCATTAGTAGAGCCTACTGCATAATTTGAAAGCCTAACATTGCAACTTCAAAATTCGCCAACAATTGCTAAAAAAGGCTGGATTTTTTTAATTTTTGACCTAATTTCAAAGTATCAATATTTTGCTAAATAAAGCTAAAATGTACATGTAGGTCAAGTTAAATAAAATGGCATTAGTAGTGCCTATCATTTTAGAGCCTTAAATTGCAACTGAAAAATTTGCAGAAAACTGACAAAAATGCTGGACTTACCCCTTGTCGTTTTTTTTTTCAATTTTTCACCTTATTTCAAAGTATCAAAAATTCTCTAAATAAAGCTTCAAATGAAGTTCAAGTTATATACATGACATCAGTAGAGCCTACTGCATCATTTTAGAGCGTAAAATTGCAACTTAAAAATGCTGGATTTACCCCTTGCGGTTTTTTCAATTTTGGACCTACATGTACATGTACTTTCAAATTATCAATACATGTACATGTGTATTTTTCTAAATAAAGCTTAAAATGTATGTCTAGTTGTATAAAACGGCATTAGAAGAGCATAATGCATCATTTTAGAGCCTAAAATTGCAATTGAAAAATTGATAAAAATGCTGGACTTACGTTTTTTTTAATTTTTGACCTAATTTCAAAGTATCAAAATTTCTCTAAATAAAGCTTAAAATGTTGGTCAAGGTAGTAGAGCCTACTGCATCATTTTAAAGCCTAAAATTGCAACTGAAAAATTGGCCGTAATTGAAAAAAATGCTGGACTTACCCCTTGTGATTTTTTTTTTCAAATTTTGACCTTATTTCAAAGTATCAATATTTCTCTAAAAAGAGCTTAAAATTTTGGCCAAGTTATGTAAAATGGCATCAGTAGAGTCTACTGCATCATTTTAGAGCCTAAAATTGCAACTGAAAATGTTGCCAAAAATTGATAAAAATGCTGGACTTACCCCTTGTGTTTTTTTTCAATTTTTGACCTAATTTCAAAGTGTCAACACTTCTCTATAAATAAAAAATTAAATGTAGGTCAAGTTATATAACGTGGCATTAGTAGACCCTACAGCATAATTTTAGAGCCTAAAATCTCATCTAGAAAGTACATGCAATCTTACCATGACTACGAGTATTTGTGCCCGGCGAAACATGATGTGTACAGTTTTTTGTCACACAGGGCGGTTTGAATGTAAACATACACTGTAGGTTACATTGTCTATAAACTCTTGTATAAAATAGTTCTTATAATATTGAAAATATGTGATTTACCAATTTGGAAAAAAAGTTACCTAAAGTCTGATTAGGTACAGTATTCTACACTTAAATCAAACTAACTTACATGTATAAATATAGGTTTTCTCGGTCAAATTCGGCAAACGAGCAGTCAATTTCATTTTCATGCGTTTGAATTAAAGCTGTTTTGCCTCTCCAGTTGTTACAAGCGTCTGCAAATTTGAACGCTGCTTTGATGAATTATTAAAGTGAATGATTATTTTGTTAAATCGAATGACGCAACATTACATTTGACAAATCATTCGATTTTGCGCGAAATAGAATAGCTTGGTAGTTAAATTGGCTGCTCATTTGCGGAAATTGACCGAGAAAACCTATAATACAAAGTATAATATAAAGCAAACTAAAATGAAACGGTGGTTTACTCAGCGTCAGCCTCAGCCCCCCCCCCCCCCTCCCCAACCTGGCAGTGCATTTGTTTTCATATTCACATCACACCTACCCTAATAAAAAAAAACAAGTAAACTCTAAACAAGAGAGTTGAAAAAAGGGTTGTTAAAGGTAAATACAAGTGGTAACTTTGGTTGTAAATGGCTAGAAGTGCGTAAAATAAAATAAAAATGAATGAAACATATTAAACAATTTACCCTAGTAGTTAGGCGTCAAAGGCTCTGTAAATATCCGAGACCTAATTCTAGTATTGCTCCAGACATCCAACTTTGTTTTGGGAAACGGAGGAAACTACACAGCATTCAGAATATTTGTATTTTATTCTCAGTTTTGAGATGGCAAGCTATAGGCAACCTTGTGTCTGATAGCATTTTAAACTAAATGAAGTTGAATCTGTAATATGTTGCAATGAGACCTTGGGTTCAAATCTAGAACTTAGTCATAATTTGGAACCTTTTAGAATCTAGAACCTTTATCTAATCTGAAACCTATTTCTAATCTGGAACCTATTCTGCTGGCCAATAGAAATTAATAAAACCATTGCTTCAATGAAAAGAAAATAATTAGTATAAATGTCCACACATACAAACAGAAAACATGCAAACTGATTTGTAATAATATAGTAATTTTAAATACTAGTTTTTTAAATAGCTTTAGAAATCACTATAAGGTTAAACAAAATTCTGCTATTTTTATCATAATTTGACATTGCAAGGTTCACACTATCATGATTAGAATCTCCTGTGTCTCTTCACTATGAAAGACCAATTAAATGGAAGACCAATATATTTTATCACAGTATAAATAATCCCATTCTCTCCCCCCATGCTTAACCCAATCACCCATCCCGCCCCCGACAAAACAAAGCAAATCCCAAACTGATGTCAAACTTGATTGACTTCCTGCAACAATTGGAGACTTTTGGGGACACTAGGTGGCAGCAGACTTAACAGGTAAATCCATCGTTTTCGGCAATGTGTGCATGCTCAGAACTTGTGTAAATGATGGAAATTTATCTGGTGAGTCTCTTGCCCACTATGTGGCAGCAGATATACCAGCTAAATCCATTGTTCTCAGTAATGTGCGCAAGCTCAGAACTACAAAAACTATGGACATTTACCTGGTGAGTCTCTTGCCAAGTACTCCAAAGTCTCCCATTCAAAAAACAAAAACAAAAACGCCTGTACAAAGTTCACACACAAAATATTTGTCACTCATTGTATCTATACCCTGGCAGTCTCTACCCCCACTCCCCCCCCCCACAAAAAGAGAGAAAAATCCCCAAAGGGATGTGAACCTTCATACTAATCCAGCAGTGAGAACTCATTCAGGGCTGCAACCGCATCCTGTTCATCTTGTGAAGTTTGAGGGCGCTATATAACACCTTCACTACCTGGAAACAAAACAGTTTAAAATAATACTGCCACTTATTATCTCAAATGAAATCTAGAAAACTGAAAAAGGCTGTAAATAAATACTTGAAAGTGTACTAAACTTTCTTTTAAAAGAACAAAGATATAAACAAAATAGGAAGACCGCCAGCATGGGGCTAGATAGCTCAGTCAATCTTTCTTTGTTTAACCCCAATCAAATTCCTTTCACATGAGAAGTACACCATGATAATAATTTACATAGGACTCAGTCAACAATCTTCAGTCCCTACTTCAGAGAAAAATCTTTTCTAACCACAGAAAAACTTGGCAACTCTTGTGGCTAGCAACAAGTAGCTAATTTTAGAAACAGTAAAAGAACGTCAAACGACAAAAGACGCAGTGTTGGCTGAAAGGAGGAAAAGAGAATCTTGAAAATTACTGGAGGGTGATTAATTCAGCATCATTAAACGGAGGTTTAACTATGAAGGAAATATTGACATTAATTTTACAATTCTTTTAACTGGTATACAAAGTATTGCAATACGTGTGCTATTGGTGTAGCCACATTAGTTAAAGGCAGTGGACACTTTTGGTAATTACTAAAAATAATTATTAGCATAAAACCTTTCTTGGTGACGAGTAATGGGGAGAGGTTGATGGTATAAAACATTGTGAGAAACGGCTCCCTCTGAAGTGCCTTAGTTTTCGAGAAAGAAGTAATTTTCCACCAGTGTCCACAAATTTGATTTTGAGACCTCAGATTTAGAACTTGAGGTCTCGAAATCAACCATCTAAATGCACACAACTCTGTGTGACAAGGGTGTTTTTTTCTTTCATTATAATCTCGCAAGTTCGATGACCGATTGAGCTGAAATTTTCACAGGTTTGTTATTTTATGCATATGTTGAGATACATGTACCCCAACTGTGAAGGCTAGTCTTTGACAATTACCAATAGTGTCCACTGCCTTTAAGAGAGGAGCGATCAGTGGGCTTACATGTACATGTAACTGTGTCTCTAATCATGCCAGTAAAAAAACACTTTGTTTATGATTTTATTTTTTTCTCGGGTCTTCCTCTCCTTTTTTTCGCCTTTGTTGCTTGTTACAAACAAACCTTACCTGAATCCTTGGAAGCTTCTACTGTAGAGGCACAGGACTGGCTGTAGGAAGGTGACTGTACATAAGCAGGCCGCTCACTTAACCAATCAAAAACATCTAGCTCAGGTGACTTGCCAATCTTGCACAGGAACCAGTACTGGAATGAAAGAAATTAAAGTGCACTTTTAATGATTAACCCTTTGGATGTCTCCCCCAGAGCTGTGTATTTAGAGAGTTGCAACATGGAGGGACCCATTTTCTTTGGTCTTGTGGATGCCACTTTTGGTCCAAATACAGCATTTACAGCCATTGGACACTTTCAGTAAACAGTATTGTCCAAACACCCACACTTTGTGTATCACAACTTATATATAAATGACAAACCTGTCAAAATTTAGGCTCAATTGGTCATCGGAGTCGGGAGAAAAGAACGGGAAAACCAACCCTTGTTTCTGCACGTTTCGCCGTGTCATGACATGTGTTTAAAAACAATCTGTAATTCGCGATATCGAGAATTGATAATTGTCTTAATGTTTTCTCAAAAAGTAAAGCATTTCATGGAATAATATTTCAAGAGAAGTCTTCCACCATTACCTTCTGTAAACCATGTAAGTTATTTGTAAATCTTTAAACTTTTAATCTGTTTTCTGTTCCTAGTATGGGACACTGTGTGCCCACATGCGTCTTTTGGACCAAAATTAGCTTCTAATCACAAGTTGTCACACCTCTATCATTGCACAGCTCTGGACGATATTTCAATGTTATGCACATGGTGTTGAATAATAGGTAACTACACCAGCCTGCAATATTATACCATGTGGTGAAAGCATCTACAAAGTTATACAGTCAACCCTCCTACTATCTTTGTCATAATTTCCACATCAATTAGAGTGTTATAAAAGTTGTGGCTGGACAAGTTTTGAAAAGCTGATAAAAATCAGATACTGCAATCTCCATAAAATTTAAACAATGTTTTCTTCCATTGAGGTGTGTACAAATTGTGCCTAGCTCTTTTGTGACCATGTGATGGCTTATTTCACAGGGTCAATACCTGAGAATCATCTAAAAGACACTGGACACTATTGGTAATTGTCAAAGACCAGTCTTCTCACTTGGTGTATCTCAACAAATGTACAAAATAACAAACCTGTGAAAATTTGAACTCAATTAGTCGTTGAAGTTGCGAGGTAATAATGGAAGAAACAACCTTATCACACAAAGTTGTGTGCTTCGGATGCTTGATTTGGAGACAAAAAAATCTAATTCTGAGGTCTAGAAATCAAATTGGTGGAAAATTACCTCTTTCTCAAAAACTTTGTTACTTCAGAGGGAGCCGTTTCTCAAAATGTTTTATACCATCAACCTCTCCCCATTACTTGTGACCAAGTAAGGTTTTATGCTAACAATGATTTTGAGTAATTAATGACCATAGTTATTTATATTGTGACATCACACTTTGCCTAGCAGTTAAGATTAGTTCACAATTAGTTAAAGCCCCTGGTTTGTTTCAAAATTACTCGACAGTGCTTACCTTTAATCTGAAGATGTTTTTCAGCCCGATTGCCTGGAGAAAATAGACCAACAAAAATAGACTCATTTCAAACTTTATGACCCAAATTGTAATTTACTCCGGAATTGTGTTATTTAAGCACTGTATGTGATGCAACCAAGCCAAATAAGTTGTTTATTTCAGAACTATAATTGATAGGGAAAAAAGACAAAACAGGCATGACAGGGGTGAAATTTTGAATGATATTTTTTTCAGTAAATTGAAATGCCAAAACACTCTTATTTATTTCATGTTGTCAACCTCATTCCTGATAAATGAAATCAAAATGGGGTTAAAGTTTGCGTTGAATTAGTATTTTGTTGTCTTTCCAATTTTGAGTCTTGCCCGTTAAACCTCTTATTACATTTGTTCTTTGCTTCGTTGTTTAAGTTGTTTAAGATGGTACAAAACTTACCAAGTAAGCAACAAAGATGGCGTATATGGCTCCAACTAGACTGACGATGACATAAACCCAGGCTGGCTTCTGATTAATCTCCTAAGAGAGTAGAAAAAACAAATATATATATGAGGAAAATAAAACAACAAAATATGAGCATAAACTTTTTCTGCTGAAGACAATGACAGTGTACCAATGGAAATTACGAGTTGTACATCAGGGTTTTTTTAAACACAAAAACTCATAAGTGAGACTTTTTCAAACCTTAGTTAATTTTAAACAAATACTTTGATTTGCTTTATATTTTACTACTGCGGAGCAGTTTTGTTCGGAATTCTGCAGACTTCTCTACTGACGCATAGTAGATATTTGGGAGACTTCTTAGTTTTGAAAAGAACTGTCCTGCTTTTTCACTACTACCTCGAGGTTGGAAATCAGCCAGGACTACTTCCTTCGCTTAATAGATGGAGGGAATTTCTCATTATTAACGTCACTTCTGCAGAGTGAGTTCTGAATTAGTCTAAACCTTTTGACTACAAGCTTGCTCTAGTCATCATCAGAAGATGATGAAGCAAGACAAGTTCACAAAACAACATAATCTACCAGCTCTTTAAAATCACCCCCTCGTTACTCGTTTGAAGCAACATTTTAACTACACTGTAGTTTAGTTGGAATAGATGATTCTAAGGAACTCACAGCAAAAACAAGGTAGAAATTGATGCTCATCACCACTAAGCCGAGACTCCACACGATAAACTTTGTGATTCTGAAAGCAAAAGGATAAAGAAATCAACAATGATGAAGGGTTTAGTGACTGTAACAGACAAAGGACTTTGAGGAGAATACTAATTCTGGAAGAAAAAAAACCATTTGCAGCTTAAAGGCAGTGGACACTATTGGTAATTGTCAAAGACTAGCCATCACAGTTGGTGTATCTCAACATATGCATATAATAACTAACCTGTGAAAATCTGAGCTCAATCGGTCATCGAAGTTGCGAGATAATAATGAAAGAAAAAAACACCCTTGTCACACAAAGATGTGTGCGTTTAGATGGTTGATTTCGAGACCTCAAGTTCTAAATCTGAGGTCTCGAAATCAAATGTGGAAAATTACTTCTTTCTCGAAAACTATGGCACTTCAGAGGGAGCCGTTTCTCACAATGTTTTATACCATCAACCTCTCCCCATTACTCGCCACCAAGAAAGGTTTTATGCCAATAATTATTTTGAGTAATTACCAATAGTGTCCACTGCCGTTAACCTCAATGTTTTTCTCGGGAGGGATTTGAACTCATTCCCTTTGCCAATCTACATGTCAGGTAGATGTCCTACAACTAGACCATCAAGATTGCCTGGTAGCTAGTGGCTCTTAAATGGCAAAGATTGTAGGTCCCAATCCCGACCCAGTAATATGCTTGTGGGTTTTTGTTTTCACGTGATTCAGGAAAAGTACTGAGTATACAGTGACTTACACACATCGATGTTTGGGTAAAACCAATTGATACGCAATATCTCTGATGCAAATTTAATTTCTGTTAAATTGCACTCCATGTTTAACCCTTTGTGGATTAACGTCTCCCAAGTGGAATTACATGTAATTGTGAGGAGATGGGTAACCTTCAACACTTTTACAAAATTCACTTCATGGCGATGCCTTTATTTTTTCGAATTTTCTTTCATTCCATAATGATTCCAGTGGAAAAATAAAATCAAAAAAAGGAAAAAATAATTAACAACAGCCAGAAACATTGACAACTTTCTCTTATTGGTGGACACTATTGGTAATTGTCAAAGACCATTCTTCTCACTTGGTGTATCTCAACATATGCACTAAAAAAAAAAACTGTGAACATTTGAACTCAATTGGTCATTAAGGTTGCAAGAATAATGGAAGAAAACACCCTTGTCACACAAAGTTGTGTGCTTTCAGATGCTTGACTTCAGGACCTCAAAATCTAATTCTGAGGTCTCAAAATCAAACTCAAATATTGAAATGGAAAATTACTTCTTTCTCGCAAACTACATGTATGTTACTTCAGGGAGGGCCATTTCTCACAATGTTTTATACTATCAAAAGCTCTCCATTGCTTTTTACCAAGTAAGTTTGTATGCTAACAACTATCTTGAGTAATTACCAATAGTGCCCAGTGCCTTTAGTGTTACCTTCCGTTTTTAAAATCTCCCATGATTCGTTGGCTGCTAGTAAAGTGCAGCACCGGTAGAAGTGCAAACGGCAGTTGGATACTCTGTAGAACGTTCAGGAAAGTATCCAGTGTGTCCAGATTATTGGTTGCCAGTAACACGACCAAAAGGGTTGGCACGATGGCGATGGACCGTGTTATAAGAACCCGACGCCATTTCGGCCATCGAATCTTCAGAAACCCCTGGAGGAAGAAGACGTTAACATTCAATAGTAGTAATCATATTGCAATAATAACTAGTTCTTTTATAGCACATTTCAAAACAATGTATCAATGCGCTTTACATTAGTGTCCTAGTCATTTGGCATATAACATTCATTTAATTTTTATCAGCTCCCTGAGTAGTGTAAAGCCCAGTTCGAGTGAATTCTTGTTTGTTCTGTTGTTCAACCCAAAATTATCAAAACAACTTTTAAAGACAGTGTACACTATTGGTAATTGTCAAAAACCTATCTTCTCACTTGGTGTATCTCAACATATGCATAAAATAACAAACCTGTGAAAATTTGAGCTCAGTTGGTTGTCGGAGTTCGAGATAACTATGAAAGAAAAAAACACCCTTGTCACACGAAGGTGTGTGCTTTCAGATGCTTGATTTTGAGACCTCAAATTCTAAACTTGAGGTCTGGAAATCAAATTCGTAAAAAATTACTTCTTTCTCGAAAACTACGTTAATTCAGAGGGAGCCGTTTCTCACAATGTTTTATACTATCAACCTCTCCCAATTACTCATCACCAAGTAAGGTTTTATGCTGATAATTATTTTGAGTAATTACTGATAGTGTCCAGTGCCTTTAAATACTGTAACAGATCAAACTTACCTCCATAACAAACTGCCCAGCATAGGTTCCCTAAGTAGAGAAACAGAGCAATAGAAAACACTTCATAAAAACTTGTACACCACATGCATACTAAAGCCCTTTGTTAAACTCAGATCGATAGTTCCTTTGGAACTAATGGTTATTTTCTGGCATGAGCTTGAAGAAATATTAAGCATTATGCCCATTCCGGTTTCAAGGCTGTTTCCCTATTGGTTTATTAAAGGAAAATTACAAAATTGGTAAGAACAAAATGGGAAGATCACAAATTTCAAACTTACCTGGTCTAATAATGATGATAGTAGAAAGTGAAATATTTCTGTTTGAAATGTCATATTTTATGAGAAATAAATGAAAATAGTTTCCCAATTGGAGTTTATCGCTCATTGAGCGTTTTATTAAACCAAAATTAAAGTTGATGTCATGCAAAATGTGTTATCAGTTTTTCACTGTTTTCTTGTGACCCAGATGGCCGATCGATCTCAAACTTCTACAGGTTTGACAATATACACATGTAGATTTATGGTGGATTACATTGAGTGCTTAAACACTGCCAGCAACTGTTTTGTAAGCAAAAACCAATTCTGTAATGTTCCTTTAAGTGACAAGTTCAGGGCTTACCGTCATGGTTGAACTTTGACCTGCAGCTAGCAAGCCGATACCCCAAACAATTGTAAGCCCTTCACCATATCTGCGTTTTATCCAAGGACCCTGAAAAAAATGGGAATTTTTTTTTATTTAACGTGATCAAATTGATAATGTGAGACAGGATGTGTACAACAGATAGTACCACTTAACCTCCGTCGCACTAGCAGTTTTTCCCATGTTTGGAACTTTATTTTAACTACGTGGAACTACCCAAAATAATTTTTTTTAATTTGTATAAATGAAATAATAACAAATTTTTATATAGCGCTTCCACACTCGAAGGGCGTATCAGAGCACTTTCAACATTATCATGGGCCTTAATTCATTCCTTAAACCATCTCAGCTCCCCGGGGAGTGTACAGCCTGTGCAACAAAAATGCCCTACTCAAGAACCATCTGTACCCTCACAGGTTACCCATTTTAGCCCTGGGTGGAGAGAACCCACACTCTGCTGAACAGAACATCAGAGCTTTTGAGTTTGGTGCTCTTATCCGCTCGGCCATGACACCCAAAAATGTTTGAACATGCAGGCTTACACTGATTTTTTCCTCTTCTTTTTTCCCCCCCCCCCCCGAGTAGATTCATTAGATATATAATGCATTATTGGGTGACAGTGGGATAATAACATATGTTGTTCCTACAGTTTACTTCCTGGCAATTGGTTCTGCGATGTGGCAGGACTATAAACGCAGGGTGTCGTGGCCGAGTGGATTGAAGAGCACCAAACTCAAGCTCTGGTGTTTCTGTTTAGAAGAGTGTGGGTCCGAGTCCCTGTTGAGGGGCTGAAGAATATTTTCACTCATAAACTTTATGCACAACATTGAACAGTTCTCATACTGACCTCATACTGACCTCCCAAGATCTCATCTCAAATCATTTCTATTTTGAAAACATAATAATAATAATAAGACATTTGTAAAGCGCCTAATGCAAAAGCCTCTAAGCGCATTAAAGAAACAATAAAATAAACAATTAGAGAAAGATACAAGATACAAATAGCCTTAAAACTTTTGGTTGTCTTGTGTCATCGTGTATTTATAGCAGAGTTCTTGTTTTTTGCGCCAGGAGTGTCATCATTGACAGACATGGCGCACTAGACTTTTCAACATTGTTTTATTATTACTTTAACATGTAACTCCCTGCTGAGGGCGATCAATCTGTTCTTTGCAGAGGGCTTCCAGATGTCTTGTTGACAGCCTGTGATAGTTTCTTAAGTTTCCAATACCCCTTTATGCCCTTCCGCCGCCAATCAACAATTTTGTCTTACTGTGCAGCCAGTAACTAGTGGAACCTTGCCACACTGTAATTCCAGGGGTTACTCCTGCACTAAATGGTTTTATTATAGGGAATAGGAGACTATACTTACAGCATTCTGAAGGCTGGGATTTTCTTTTTGGTAAAAAGCTTCGGCAAACACAGCCACCACAAACAGGTTGATGAGGAAAGAAATAAACAACGCAATGGCTGCCGAAAAGAAAAAAAAAATCACAAACATTTACTTTTTATGAAATATAACATTTCAAGGGGCAAGAGTGAAAACTAGGATCAACGTTTTAGAATGCATGTCCAAATGATGGCATTGCTAACTTTTGGGGATTCAATTTATTAACTTATCGTTCTAGAAAAAAAGCTATCCAATAAATACGATAATGATGTAATGGCAAAGTATGGGCACAGATCCAAACAATCACAAAGTAGTTCCAGACCGCCATCACTGCCCGACGCCACAAGCTTGTAACTTTCACGATAGTACATATGTACCTTGCACAATTGTCCCCCATTTAGGGCACCACAATACAACATCCATCAAAACGTTGAACAATAATCGTAATAATAAAAATTATATAAGAAAAAAATGTACCATTTATATCAACCTGACAAGTACGAGCTCAATGTGTGATATTAAAACAAAATTGATTTACCGAAAGCACAAAATCCAGACATTTAAAGACACTGGACACTTTTAGTAAATGCTCAAAATAATTATTAGCATAAAAACGTACTTGGTAACGAGCAATGGAGAGCTGTTGATAGTAAAAAACATTTTGAGAAACGGCTCCTTCTGAAGTAACGTAGATTTTGAGAAAGAGGTAATTTCTCACTCAAATATTAAAATACTTCCGACCTGACCTTTTATTGAGGCATCTGAAAGCACACAAGTTTGTGTAAAAAGGGTGTTTTTTCCTTCATTAATATCTTGCAACTTTCAATGACCAATTGAGCCCAAATTTTAACGGGTATTTATTTTATGCATATGATGGGAAACATCAAGTGAGAAGACTGGACTTTGACAATTACCAATAGTGTTCAGTGCTTTTAACACAATCGAATGATTAAAAAAACTTAATAGTTTCCCAAAGTTGACATTTTCGTCTACTTACCAGATTCAATGGAGTAGTACATGTTAGCTTCCTTCACTTTATCCTTTCTCTCATGGAGCACTTTACGGGACTGTAAAAACAAAATTAATCCACAGCAAACACTTATTTATCTCCTAAATACTAAGATAAAGGCAGTGGACACTATTGGTAATTACTCAAAATAATTATTATCATAAAACTTTTCTTGATTAAGAGTAATGGGGAGAGGTTGATAGTATAAAACATTGTGAGAAACAGCTCCCTCTGAAGTGACGCAATTTTTGAGAGCTCAAATTTTCACAGGTTTGTTATTTTATGCATAAATTATGTTGAGAAACCTCAACTGTGAAGACTAGTTTTTGACAACTACTAATAGTGTCCAGTGTCTTTAAACCGTGAAAGGTTATTCTAAAACTGTGGCATTTGTGTTTTGTGTCATACAAAAAGTACCAAAATCCTTTAAAGTGTGTTATCATGCCCAAGGCAGCTCTAAGTGATAGAATTCTAAACATGACAGATGTAGGGACAACAAAGTGTTGTAGTCACGACTACTGATTGCTTAGTAGAGCAACGACTACCATTTTTTAATTACTTGATTAAAGCCATTGGACACTTTCGGTAACCAGTATTGTCCAAGGCCCACACTTCGTGTATCACAACATCTATATAAAATAACAAACCTGTGAAAATTTAGGCTCAATCGGTCATCGGAGTTGGGAGAAAATAATGGAAAAACCCACCCTTGTTTCCGCACGTTTCTTCGTGTCATGACATGTGTTCAAAATAAATTTGTAATTCTCGCTATCGTGAATTTATATTGTTTTAGTGTTTTCTCAAAAAGTAAAGCATTTCATGGAATAATATTTCAGGAGAAATATTTTCTGTACCAAAATTGTATAATGGCTTTAATCGTGCCACCACGACTACTAAAAAAAGTAGTCGCGACCACTGCAAAATTAGTTGCGACTACCTGTTTGGGGAATCACTTGTGTCACTCACGACTATTCAGGACGACAAAATTTACTTACAAAACACAATCAGGTATCGTTCAATTCTTTCAGCTTGAATTTTACACAATGCCACAATTTGTCTTCAGAATAAAAAATTATTAACGACTAGTGTCGTGGTCGCGACTATTAGAGGTGCGACTAGTCAGACAGGCCTACTTACCAGTACTAGAGCTGAGTGAAGGTAGATGTTATGGGGCATAATGACAGCTCCTACGATACCCACAGCTTGCTGGCCTGCTTCTAGACTACAATTGGAACACCACGGGATGGCAATGCCTTCAAGAATTGCAATCGGGTCTGGTTGGACTGTGATGTACTGTACAGTAGGTTGGAAAGGCAAGAAAACATTCAAATGGTTATTTATGATCATACAGGATAGATTGATTTTTTTTTCTTTTTTTTTTTTCTAAATTTGATTAGGCCTACCAGGGCCTTAGACTTTTGGTCTTAATTCCCCAAAACTATGATGGATGACAACTGCAATATACAGTAGTTGGAAAACTGTTAATCCAGAACAATAAAACCAAAAATTATGTCAAAAATTCCGCTTTCTACTAAAAGTATGAACATCTGTTTCTGTTGTTTTTGGTGTTTTCATATAGGGCCTACAGTTTTCTTGAATACAACTTGATTTCCGAAGAAATATTTCGGAGAAAAATTATTCCAGTATGATGAACTTCATAATCAGTGAAGTAATTAAGACTAAAAGTAACCAATGATGTTTGTATCCTTTTTAATCCTCCCTGTATAATAAAAATAACTTTAACACATACATGTAAATCAAGATCTCTTACCATATATAAAAATGATCCTCCCATTGTTAGAAGTAGAGCCCCAAAGAAAGCTTCTAATTTTCTTAAACCTGCAAGAATAAAAGAGTGATAAATGCACAAGACTGAGAACAAAATATCATGACAGTAGCTCTTAAAGGTAGGTTGATACTTTGGTTATGACCCCGAAAAAAGGTGTGTTATTTTGTTTATCCATAGAAAGCGATCCAAGTCTCCACGGTTTGAAAGCAAATGTAACCCCCAGCACTGTTCACTTCTCCCATGTTTTCTCCGACACCCTAAATGTGTTCAAAACAAGTTAAAGGGACACACCAGCTGAATTGGGCTATTTGGGCTACAAAATAGACTAAGATATGAATTCAGTGGTCTTCCAGGAATAAAGAAGAACAGTCCTTAAAAAAATTCATCAAATTTAGCCGTTTTTGAGCATTTTAAGACAAAAACGAAGGTCGCGTGATTGTTCGCACCAAAAAGTGGTACAAACAATCACGTGACCTTGCGGGCTAGTTTTACTTCCAGCCGTCTAAAAGTAACTTACCAAACCAAATTTAAATCTTTTTTTTAACAAATTATTAACGAGTAATTGACAAATAAGATAATGTATTCAAATTATCGCTACAAAATGTAAATAATGGTTTCATCTGTTTAGCAGAAAATACTGCTTACAAAATTTCTTTACTATTTAAAAATTTAGGCGGGCACCAGCCACAAGTTTTTAAATTTAATTAAAATTTGACTGGTAATCAGTTTCTGCTATGCAATAGGGTTTTTTTTTAGTGCTAAGCAAATTGTTGTGCCACTATGAAGGCATTATGAAATTGGGCCCTGGCACATCGGGAGCAAGTAACGCCACGATCGCATTCCAAACTGCATCATGGCTATGCGGTAGTAGGCCTAGTTTATTGGTGCCAGGAATGCTTTAATTACTTGTCATTGTCCCATCATATTCTGGGTTAGTTTCTTTGTGTTCTTCGTGACGATCTTTGGATGTACGTCGAAGCACGAAGGTCTACCTCCGTAGTCGAAGGATTTGCCTGATCTGTATATTTATGCTGGTTGTTTATAATACATGGATAGACTGGATCCTTATGCTGCGTCGTAGTAAAACGTTGCTATAAACAAAGCACCAGTCTACTTACAACATTGTGCGACAATGTCACAAAGATTTGTGAGTAGCAACGGCTGGAAACACGTATACGGTGGCCTTTTACCGCGTTAGGGTTTTTTAATCATTTTTTGCTAATTACGTGACATTTTGATGATTATTTTTGACAGCAACCATCTATAAAAACATTATTTATGATTCTACAGTCTACACCCCTTAATTGCGTAAATGGTGAGCCGGTGTGTCCCTTTAAATAAACCGCGGTTAAAGGCAGTGGACACTATTGATAATTACTCCAAATACTTATTAGCATAAAACCTTACTTGGTAACGAGTAATGGGGAGAGGTCGATGGTATAAAACATTGTGAGAAACGGCTCCCTCTGACGTGACATAGTTTTCGAGAAAGAAGTTATTTTTCAACGAATTTGATTTCCAGACCTCAGAACTAGATTTTGAGGTCCCGAAATCAAGCCATCTGAAAGCACACAACCACGTGTGACAAAGGGTGTTTTTTTCTTTCGTAGTTATCTCGCAACCTCGACGACCAATTGAGCAAATTTTCACAGGTTTGTTGTTTTATGCATATGTTGAGATACACCAAGTGAGAAGACTGGTCTTTGACAATTATCAATAGTGTCCAGTGTCTTTAAAAAACCTTGTCCTGGATAGCGCTTATCTGCTTGTTGTCCTGGACTCATTTTGAAAAGTTCCCCAAGTTAGGCCCTGTATGAATCAAGTGACTTTAGCTACAGCTATGGTCATTGGCTGAAATGGCAACATTGAAGAATGACAGTGTCAGTTTGAATATTCTTGCAACCATAACTTACCAGCATTTTCCAACAGAAGGAAGGTAAACGTATCTACACCAGTGATGAGACATCCAGCCCAAATAGGAATTCTGCCAAAATACAAACATACATGTATGTACACAGTTCAGATCATTCTGACTATAGTAAACAGACTGTGCAAGTCTTAATGTAATGAAACTGTTCTAGGGTGTGGTTTCGCGGTCGTAACCAATAACTGTCTCGGTCAATTGATAGTGATCAACCAAGGCAAGTTTAACCAAAACAGCTTTGACCGTGATAACGCACCCCTAGTAACAGACTGTTCATATTATACTTTTATGTACCAATATTTTTTAGGCGACCCTCACGCACTTTAGTTAAAAATTGAACAGAGTGAATTCTGTGAGAGCTGCTATGGCTTGTATCAGGTTTTTCATTGGCATTAAACAACTGAGATTATTCCTATTAAACAGGGCAGGATGCCAGTCCACCTCCAAAAATCCACATCCTGTTTCCATTTGTACTCCTGGGTGGAGATAAGCAATTATGAAAAAGTGCCTTGCTCAAGGCATTGAAACCCAATCATGCACATCAACAGCTCAAAAACTTTTAATATGCCTACAATTGACAGTATTTTTCTCGCTTCCTTGCTGCACAAATGCTATCCCTCCAGTAGTTGGCACACTGAAGGACAGTGTCGGTAGCCTTAGCCAGGTCATCGATAGTAGTCTATAAATAACAACGGCCTTTTGAAAAAAGAGAAAACCAGACAGCTATCTTACAAAGTTATTGGGGAGTAGATTGATAGCAATTACTCCCCACCTCTTGCTGATGTACATTTGTACTCCAGGGGGGAGAGAAGCAATCATGAAAAATTGCCTTGCTCAAGGACACAAATCTCATGACTGACCAGGCCAGGGTTTTGTGCCTACATGCTGACTACAGGTTTTTAAAATAAAGACAATTGGAAAGCTGTCTTACAAGTTATTGGAGAGTAGATTGATAGCAATTGCTGAACCAATAACCTCCTGAATGTCTGAACCGATGATTGCGATCTCCATCATCAGCCAGAGTAGAATACGGGGACACTTTGGGTACTCCCGGTGGCACAGCTCGGCCATGTGGAAACCTGAGAAGGAAAAGAGAGGAAAAGCTTCTTGATTGAAAAGACAAACTTAAAGATTTTCTCATTTAGACTTTGAGAAAGACTCTGCTAGGGTCGAACGTCAGGCCATTTACTATTTTTTTGCAATTATACCATCAGTCCATTTGGTTGGTAAGTTGTTTGCAACAGCTAATTCTATTTTCTCAGTTTCTTATATTATAAGGAAATGCTTAAAGGCACTGAACACCTTTGGTAATTGTCAAAGACCAGTATTCTCACTTGGTGCATCCCAACATCAGCACAAAACACCAAATTTTGACTCAATGGTCATCAAAGTTGCAAGAGAATAATTAAAGAAAAAATAACCTTGTTGCCGCATTTGTGTGTTTTCAGATGTCTGAGAAAGGCTTTCTCAAGCCTGAAGTCTTTTGATATTTTGAGTGATAAATTAACAGAGGTCACAGGCTAAAATCCAACTCAGTTCAAATTGTCTTAGTCAAACCCAAATTATTACTTGCAAAAAAATGTTTTATTCAATAATGCATTCTGAATACCAGCTTTATAAAATTGGTCTCATTATTTGAATCCTACACATTCCAAGTTCCGACTTCTCAAGCTAGGAATGGGAGACTTTTGCTGACACTAGGTGGCAACAGACTCACGAGGTAAATCTATTGTTATCAGTAATGTGCGCATGTTCAGAACTATAACGATGGAAACTTCACTGATAAGTCCGATTCCACCTAGGGATCCCAAGTCTCTCATTGACAAAGCTACCTACAATGCATCAGCTTCATCTGTTGACCAAAAACTTACCAGTAGCATTTCCGAGTCTAGCTGCCAACAGCTGGAGCACAAGGCCAAGTACTGTGGACCACATCAACACCCAAAGAAGCTGTCATCAAACAAACAACAAACATAATGGACACTCATTTCAAAAAGGGAACGACTGCAAGAATGGCCTACATGTACGTTTCATATATTAATCATCATTTAACTATTTCTGTGATGTCACTCTATTGATGAAATGTGTAGATTATTTTTATGAATATACCCTTAACTGTAGATTCGTTACGAATATACACTAAATTGTAGATTAGTTGCGAATCTACATGCTTTTTCAGAATTCAGTTTCTGATTAGTTTCAAATTATTTAGTAAGTACATGTATGTACTGTATATAATTTGTTCATACTGTCCTGTCCGGAAAGTGTATAAATGATTAATTCATAAGAAAAGTTATAAAGGCGACGATTTGTCCATGCCCTCCTGTAAAAAAACATTGTGCTGCCTTTGTACAGCATGCAGCACTCGTGCACTTTGAACAGTTTATACACACTATAACTGTTATAAGAATAACGTCGGTAATTATTGCAGACCGACTAAGGTCTATTGATGACAGACAGTGGACTTCGTAATAGACAATTGGACAAATCAAAACAAGACAAACTATGCAATTAGTGTGATACTATTGTGTTGATGTTTGCATAATACACCAAAGATAAAACTGGAATTTTAGTATTTCATTGTGAGACCAATAGTAATGTTGTAACAATGTACTCGGTTTAACAATCCATAATGGGTCTGACAATCAACCACACTGTTTCTGTTGTGTTGGGGGTCTATGTCTTACGGCATGGGATAAAACTAATGCAGAGATAAATAGCTGCATAATGGCCGACTACAATTGATGGAAGAACAAGTTTTTGTTTCATTGATTTTTTGTGCTGAACAAATGGAAGAACAATTTCAAGTTATGAAATGGACATTTGTTCACGCGGGCGGTAATTAGGTGGTAATTTTTTTGCCAAGTAGTCTATGCTGCCTAGAAAGCAGGGCAACGTATCATAGCTCTGCTCAGCACTCAGCAAAGAACTTGACAGTTATGGTAGCTTAACATTTAGCACGGCACTCCGGGGTAGGCAGAGCCATGAAGCTGGTCCCAGTAAATTTGCTAACTTAAAAGGCCTGTGTCGTCATGATAAAAGCGGGCTGTAAAAGAACTCTCACCAAATAACTGCGCCTTTCCTCCCTCCATCATGTCCATATCAAATCTATGGAAAGGACACATGCACATGCAGGAAGTGGGTGAAAGTTTATAGGCTGGGTAGGGCAAGGGCCCACAAGACATTTCCTCAATCAATGGAAAGCACACATTATGTGCATACAAGAACTGGGTGAAAGTTCATACACGTACATGTAGGCTGCATGCCTGTATGCTTTGTTTTTGGAAGGGCAAGTGCCCCAAGACATTTCCTCCAAGGTAAAGGGCACCCTATGAATAAACTGTAAATTTATACAGTGAGCATTTCAAGGGCACCAAGGCAATGACCAGGGGCATGGAGACCCTTCGACTACAGTATGTTGCCTCTGTAAAGTATCAGGTCTGTAAGGCCTCATTCTGTGTACAGCTACAGGCCTGCTTTGATTATGACTACACAGACCCTTTAATATTCAAGTCAACATACGTACCTTATATTTGGCTATGGCGCCTGTCTGGAGATCAGATTCTATGTTGCCTGGATCCAGGTAAGCTATACTCATTAGGAACCCTGGACCCGTGAAAGCCCACAACTTACGAAAGCTGAACCGGGTCTGTACAAACAAACCAAATCAGACAAATATATTGCAAGCTTTGAAAGCAGAAAACATCGCTTATAAAAACAATTTTCTGCTAAGCAAAGATCAGCAGGATACCAGTCACATACAGGGAATGAACCGAAACCATTTTGGCTGGTGACCTTATATTCTGGTAAGCATGAATGTGTTGTGCTTACCTACTTTAGTGCTTTAAGCAGTTCATGAAATTGGCCCCTGGCAAAAAGTTCAAGGAGCAGAGTGCAAAGATGAAAAATCTAAATTACATTTATGGCCGAGTCACAATGCAGCAATAACGAACACGATAACTATCACGGCGCAAAGAGCGCAGACGCTCATTCAACCAATAGAATGTGTTCTCTTTGCGTCATGATAAATATCATTTTCGTTATCGCTGCAGTGTGACTCGGCCTTTAGTCTGATTTGACTATCAAATAACAAAGCACAAGGGAAACTGACTGGGTAAATTTTAAATAATTTTGAGTTCAACAAGTCAATATTTTAGTCACTTTTTCTTTATTGAACCCCACAGGGTGTCATGGCCTAGTTAAGAGCACCCAATTCAAACTCTGGTTCCAGCAGAGTGTGTGTTCGAGTCCAAGTCATGACACCTGTGACCTCCTTCATTCTCCAAATGGGACATAAAGCCATTGGTCCTGTGACAACCCGGTGCACTTATCGAAAAGAGAAGGAGTTCGCCCCAGTGTTCCTGGTATGATTGGCAGCATGTTGCGCCAAAACACCTTGCAAACCATAACATGGTGATATGTAAAAGGAGGTCTAACATTTCAACCGTAGTTCAACAAACCTTGCAGGAAAATGCTGTATGTGAAAGTGCCTTGAGCGTCACTGAGTGACGGATTTGTGCGCTATTTAAGAAGCCACTAATTATGATAATTCTCTAATTTAACAATGAATTTCTCACCCCATATGTCTCTGGAATGTCTATCTTCTTAGCATCGCCTTCATCATCATTGATGGGGCTCTGACAGTTTGAGGCATGTGATGCACTCAGACTATTTCCATGAGTGTGATTTGTTGAGTGGGAGTAGCGGCTACCGTCACCTGTCTCCTTGATGAGGGGCTCTGCTTCTTCTTCGTCGGTTATAATGGCCATCGCTGCAGCTATCTCTCTCTAATCTGTTCAAAAACATAATTGCGAGTAGGAGTTAAAGGCAGTGGACACTAGTGGTAATTAATCAAAATATTTATTAGCATAAAACCTTTCCTGGTGACGAGTAAAGGGGAGAGGTTGATGGCTTAAAACATTGTGAGAAACGGCTCCCTCTGAAGTGCCATAGTTTTCGAGAAAGAAGTAATTTTCCACGAATTTGATTTTGAGACCTCAGGTTTAGAACTTGAGGTCTCAAAATCAACCATTGAAATGCACACAACTTCGTGAGACAAGGGTGTGTTTTTATTTCATCATTAGCTGTTTCGCACAGTATTTTATAGTCTTTTTTCACTATCAACAGCCTCTCCATTGCTTGTTACCAAGTAAGTTTTTATGCTAACAATTGATTTTTAGTCCCTAATAATACGCGCCTTTAAAGGTAGGGTCACAGATCGTTTTTTTGCCAACGGCATGCATATTTTGGGCATGATATAGGGGTTGCGATGGTACGAATAAATGAACCCATTCAAACCAGAGTATGTTTTTTAAATAAAACTCTTCAACTTCAATGACACTCTTTTTTAAAAGTCGCCCCTGTTCCTCACAATAAAGTCGCCTACAATTTACAGAGTAGTCAGTAGGCCTATGATAAATAATGGTCAAAAAATCTTGGGCTTGCACTAGACCAAGTATTACTGGGCACTTTTTTTTAGTTTTGGTAATTTAGTTGTTGACAATGTGGCCATACCTGCATGTCTAAAATTGTTGGAGTGTACAACGGCGGTCGCCCTATCATACGTGTATAGGCTAACACACAGTGGGCATGTGTCAAGTTTCATCAAATTGGTGCTACATGCATGTCCAGCTAAAACATGAAAAAAAAAGTTCTTGGAAAAAAAAGGCGAAATCTTTCAGGAAAAAACTTTTCCCAATCACAAAATAAAACGCTCTAAAGATAGTCGAGTTCGGGTACTTTTTTCAAAATGTCCACAGATTGACATTAAACTTACACAGTTTGAAGATGATGATAGTGGAAAGCTTCCCTTCAAACATGTCAAATATTCCCTGATGAACCATTTTATTTCACAACGAATGAACAAGTTGTGGCAGGGCCACTGGCAGGATACAAAATTGTTTTTCAATATTTATCCATTGACAATTAACAACAGTAACACTATATACAAAGGCACCTTAGACAATTTCATGTTACCGAGCAGAGCTATCATTTCAATGGAGGTGGTAAGTACATAGAAACGCGGTTGGCGGTTTAGATGATTTACTAACTATAAATTAGCCTAGACTGACTTAATTAATAACATAGGCCCTATTTAATATAGTCGATAGTCATGATGGTAAACCCAGTTCACAGTCTAAATACACACAACCATGAACATTGATCTATGACTAATGTAAAGGGACATGAAATACTCAAATGTGTCACTGACATGGATGATGCAATCATGCCTGGCTAGCCATGGCGTCTGCAATTTATCCTAAATAAAACCTTTTTTTTTAAATATCGGGCTGGCGGATACGGACACAAAAATGTTATAACTTGACACCTATATTTAGGCCCTACTACTAGGTTTGGGTAAATGGATACTCCTAGAACTATGCCCGTCTCCCGTAATCTCATAGACGTCTCTCACGGCAATAAAGATACTGGTTCAACAAATTTTCTCACAAAAATTGGGCTCTATGTGTCCTTTAAACTCTCATTGGCCCTGGGGAGACAAAAAATCCACGAGTTCCGCAATCTCAATTTTTTTTTTTTTATGATAAATTCTTACCATAATTCAGTCCCCAACTACTTCGTTTTACCAACTACACTACCAAATGCGGATTGTCCCCACCGTGAGCGTATTTTTTTCCCAGGGCAAACATGGATAATTATCTGCAAAGTAAGTACCCAAGCCATGCGTTGTGTACAAAACATATGGAAAATATGCATCAGGGAACCACAAAGAGTGTGTTGTGTTATGTTGTGTTGTAGCTCTATGATCATACATGTAGAGCCTAATTTTGGCGAGAAAAAA
This sequence comes from Asterias rubens, assembly GCF_902459465.1. Taxonomy (NCBI): domain Eukaryota; kingdom Metazoa; phylum Echinodermata; class Asteroidea; order Forcipulatida; family Asteriidae; genus Asterias; species Asterias rubens. The sequence goes on along the minus strand of NC_047064.1, from coordinate 8,150,777 downwards.
AAATGAAAACAAAGACTAAAGAGATTTGCGATTCCAAAATTCATTGAACCAGTAATTATGTATCGTTACGTTATTATTATTGCTACGGAGAGAGATGTATGATACGTTTTATGACTCATCATCATCACATGAGGACGGGAGACGATAGCAGAACGAAACCGCATAGTCAGGACATGGAGGTAGGAGTAGGGTAAATGTGTCTGTATAGACCCACCAGACAGTCACAGTGTATTCCGTAATGTCCGCTCAAAAAGCAAGAAGAGTGCAGTTAAAATAGAAACAATGAAAATCGTCTACGTTAGTATTAGATTACACCGACCGAGCAAAAACATTTTACAATACAATAAATAAATGTTAAATAATAGCCTATACAAAATTGGACGTCTTTCCATTCTACATCATTATTTGGTCTACTTCGATGTTCAAACCTCAGAGAAGGCAGCAACCCCAAACCCACCACCTTTACACCAGTCCAAGCCACATTAAAAGACAGAATTTTACGAACCTTTCCTCCAACTCTGCTGCCCGTGTCTGTAGTAGGACTGTGTGCTGTCGCATGTCCGATCGGTAAGCGCTCCTGTGTTTTGCACATGTCACATGTTTACGTAAAGGAGAGCAATCACATGACCGTGATGTAGTAGAGGTGGTCGACCTTGTTCTTAGACTTGATTTCAAGTCTGAGACTGCGGTTATTGATCTGCATCAGCCTGATAGCCTTTAATCAAGGCGCATGCGACGGCCCCGGGGAATAGGAGACTTTCCAACGCTAGGTGGCAGCAGACATACCGGGTAAATTTCCATTGTTTACGTAGTTCTGAACATGCGCATAATTCTGAGAACAATGGATTTACCCAGTAAGTCTGCTGCCCTCTATCGTCCCAGAAAGTCTCCCATTCTGTCTGCTGGAGATTCGTGCCACTTGGAAATTAACACTGCAGGAGGAGGATTCAAAAGGGGGCGCTATTATAACAAGTTGGTACCGAATCCTTGTCACAGGGAGGGGCCTCGAAAGGGAGGGGCCTCGAAGGGGCCTCACGCACGAAAAAAGGCCAGCGCACCTGCAAGAGGGCGCTATTGTAGACCATAATGTGTAAAGTTTACCTCACTAGGATTTATGAAAGGCATAGAAAAATCGATTGATTTAATAAAGACGAAAATAAATCATTTCAAAATACTTCAAGATAGCTTTACATAATAATATTGCAACTTTGCTCAAAGATTTGTGTCTGGTTGTTTTACCTTTCACACAAAAATACATTAATTTTATACAAAGCATTGTAGTATAAAAGTGTCTATTAACCTGAGCTAGTATTCCCATGTTCAACATGTCCAAAAACTTTTACGACTTCAATGTGTTTTTATAGAAATTTGTTCAAATCTTCCCTGAAAGTAAGTTTGGAAATTGTATTATTGGCATTTTCACTCATTTTTGAAGACAACCGTTAAAAAGAAAGAAAACAAAATACCACAAACACCACAGGCAGACTTCGACGGTTATTGCGCTTGGATTCTGACATTAAATTTGCTAATCTGATTTAATTGTTTGTTTTGTTTCCCTTTCCAAAAGCTGTACCATCTTTAGAGTTGTATTCCTAATTGCCCTGACTCCATCAAAATCCAAAGGGTATTGTACTTAAATAAACAAATGTTAATGACAACAAATTACGCTTGGCACAGGGCCAGGCTTGCCAATTTTATCAAATCAACTTTCTGATGTAAAGACATTATGGTATTGGGGTTTGAAGGATTCAAGAGAAGCCTATGAGTAAACAAGGTCAGGGCCTGATTTCATAGAGCTGCTTATAGCACAAAAGCAGCTAGGCACAACACAATTATGCTTACCAGAATAAGGTTACCAGCCAAACTACCTTGTCGTATGCACAATTTGTGACTGGTATATCCTTCTCATTTCTGCTAAGCAATTAATACGTTAAGCGATATTTTCCTTTTAAGCAGCTCTATGAAATTGGGTCCTGATCTTATATTTCCTCGGATGTGGTTGCTTGATCGTCATATTTTATATAAAGTATAAAATGTTACAACCATAGCAGCAGCCACACAATCAAATGATTATGGCTTATAAAGGCGCCCTCATTGTCCAGCTTGTTTCAGTTTGAACTTTGAACATAAGGAGGATCATCTGGCGGTAAATTTGACACAGTCTTTCCTCAGTTGGTGACAATCAAAAAAGCATTGAAGCTTTGCATTAATACCACAACTCGTAAACGTGCAGGTACATCCATGTGTACAATCTCCTTTTGAGGATAGTTGGTTCTGGAGAGAACTATGTCTTATCTTTCCGCCACTTGAACTATGACGCAGATCTTCAGCTGTTTAGTTCAAAAAGTGGTGGTATAGTATCATCTTCCTCACAAGATCCCTACGTCAATTGAACGGTTGAACTTGTAGCAGAGAGTCAGGTGTCACATAACCACGGGATGCGGCTTCAAACAACAAATTATTATAAGAAAGACGAACAAGCCATGTATGTACTCATGAAATAATTGAACAGTGAAAGAAACACTTATAATTTAGTATTTTATACATCAATTTTTAATTAGGAAATTCCTTTTAGAACACCATCACTCAAAATGTCTTATACTCTTTGGCTCTAATTACAGCTCCTTGATTCAAATAAAATCTTCTCCAAAATAAAGCCAAAATAATTTATATATCCTTACGTACAAATTAAATCCTTACAAATTAAAACCAAAATAATTTATATATCCTTACGTACAAATTAAATCCTTACAAATTAAAACTTGCAAATTGACTCCTCAAATCTCAATACGTTCTGAACTTCACTTCAACTTATCTTCAATGAAAATCAATAACGCACATTTTTACTCTGTTTTCAAACTCCACAAACTTCTTCAAATGCCAATATTATAACTTGGGCTAGTAGAAACCCTCCACTTCACTACAAATCTAAATTACGTCTTCTTTTCCCAGTTTAAAACTTTCTTCCAACTTCTTTTCACAACTGGAGTGTAAAACAACTCCCTTAATCTCGAATAACAAAATTTCTTCCCAACATCTTTTCACAACTGGAGTGTAAAACAACTCCCTTAATCTCAAATAACAAAATTTCTTCCCAACTTCTTTTCACAACTGGAGAATAGCACAACTCCCTTAATCCCACATGGCAAAATTTCTCCCCAACTTCTTTTCACAACTGGAAAATAACACAACTCCCTTAATCTCAAATAGAAAAAAATCTTCCCAACTTCTTTTCACAACTAAAAAATAACACAACTCCCTTTTAATCTCAAATTAATAGCAAACTTTCATCCCAACTTCTTTTCACAACTGAAGAATAAAACAACTCCCTCAATCTCAAAATCAAAAATTAATGTCTTCACCAAAGAAGAAGAAAATTATTCTCCCAAATTTTAAATGTGTTATGTCAGCAAGTACCAAATTGCAATCGAACCTAGCTTTTACTGACTAAATACAAAAACTGCCTTTACTCTCATGGAAGGCAAAAAATACTTAATAAATTGCTTCCATCTTCCGATGGTAAATATATACAAGTATAGAGTTTTTATTTACAGAACCAGTGTTCCAAAATTAGCGGGCTAGCTATTCTTTCGACGATATACGTTCAAAGGATAAAAAGCTTGAAGCTAACTACCAGTCTTCATTCTTGATGAAATTCCACAGGTCAAACGGTTCTACAATCCTGGTTCATCCAGTGTGGTGGTAGGAAAATGGTGTAGCTAGATTAATGTCTTTAAATCTTAAACGGTGTCACAGTTCTTCTTCAGATGACACCGAGTTCAACAAGCGATGGTTGGCTAGACTCAACATGTCACTTGAGCGTTTGAACTTTATAGCAGCGAGTCTGGTAGCTAGACTTGATAAGAGTTTCTTCTTCATCAGATGGTGACACTGTTTTAACAAGCGTAGGTTGGCTATAATCCTCAACATGTTGATTGAGCGTTTGAACTTAAACTGTAGCAGAGAGTCGGTTAATATACACAGTTCTTCAGATTGTGGCACCGAGTTCAAATAGCAATGGTTGGCTATAGCCTCAACAAGTAGCGAGTCAGAGTCAGGTAGCAGACTTGGTACAGTTCTTCTTCAGTTGATGACATCGACGTTGGGTGAAAGTCATCTTCAAAGTCATCGGCTCAAGCTGTGGTAGAAAAATATGAATGAATTTATTATTATTATTTATTATTATTAATTTTTGTAACCCTAACCCAATACAAACATAAGATGACTTTGTCACTTATAATTAATGCTTGCAAAGGAAATTCTCCCCAAGCTTAAAACAGTTCTTCAACTCCTTGAACATGCAATACTCACATGAGTCAACATTCATTTTAGATGTTGTTAAACTGTTTGATGTATATAAAACTAAACCTTGTCCTTACAAAATGTACCTCTTATTTTAACGAAGTTTTTCACCAGTTATTTGTATGGTGTGTTTATTACTAAATTATGCGAATGGATGTTTTCTTTTAAATCATATGAAAACCTTCAAACAACCCAATGGGGGACTTTTGTGACGCTTGGAAGCAGCAGACTATTATTACCAGGTAAAATCCACTGTTCTCAGCAATGTGCGCAAGCTCAGATTTACGTAAGCAATGGAAGTTTACCTTGTAAGTCTGCTGCCACCTAGCGTTCCAAAGTCTCCACTTTCCCAATGGGATAAACTTTCTATAAACAAAAAATTAGAACAAGTTTTCAAAACTTACCAAGTGGTGTGTTGATCGATGACTCATTACACCTGTCCAAAGAGCGTTGGTTTGGGATGGGCTACGTCACTTGAATGGTTGAACTTGTAGCAGAAAGTCACCTGGCCAGACTTGACAGTTCTTCTTTAGCTGTGGTACAGTCCAAAAAAGGCGTAGTGAGTGTATGTCAGGCATCTTCACAATCTCGTTTAAAGGCAGTGGACACTATTGGTAATTGTCAAAGACTAGCCTTCACAGTTGGTGTATCTCAACAAAATGCATAAATTAACTAATCTGTGGAAATTTTAGCTCAATCGGTTGCGAAGTTGCGAGATAATAATGAATGAAATAAAAAAAAAAACCTTGTCACACGAAGTTGTGTTCGTTTAGATGGTTGATTTCGAGACCTCAAGTTCTAAATCTAAGGTCTTGTAATCAAATTCATGGAAAATTACTTCTTTCTCGAAAACTACGTCACTTCAGAGGGAGCCGTTTCTCACAATGTTTAACACTATCAACCTCTCCCCATTACTCCCCGTAACCAAGTGAGGTTTTATGCTGATAATTATTTTGAGTAATTACCAATAGTGTCCACCGCCTTTAAGTATCAGTAGGTCTGCAAAATGGTTAAGTCTGAATGCTCACATGTGCAAATAGCTTCTATCAGTTCTTAAATTCATTGAACATGGACGCATGCACACAAAGAAAAATTCAGCATTGAAGATTTGGTTGAAAGTTCTTTCATTAAAAAAACTTATATCTGACAATCTTGACCTCATTTTAATGAGGTTTCAACATGTTTATGATGTGTTTATGGCAAAGGATGATAAAGAATCTTCCAAATCCATTATTTGAAACCTTTCAACGTGGTTACTATTAAAAAAGTCCCCCTCTGCCAAGTTTATCGGATGAAGCTTCTCTTCAAACAAACGTAATTCAAAATAATTAATTTACCACGAGGTATGTTCTCCTTGCAGCTGCCTTCCAGCGATGCTCTCATCCAAGCTATAAACAGGTCCGGGTTGTACTCACCACTCGACAAGAGACTACTCAAAACTGAGGAAAAAATAAGTAGACATTCACACAAATTTATAGATTTCAATTTGTATGGATTTATCAAACACAAAAAGGTTTACTGGGTTTAGTTGCTTTTACCTCGGCGATTGGCTGGTCGTTTGTTTTATACTGCTTGCTGTAAATAATGAAAGGTTCAAAATGTTTTTTTTTTTTACGATTTTCAAAGTAATCAATTAACTGCAGTTGTAGATTTGTTTGTGATCTTCCAAGTTTCTTGATCGAGTCGTCCCGTTATAAGTAGGAAGTTTCCTTACCGTAGCTGAACCTGATACATTTCACACCAATTGTGTTTCATGACTCAAATCCATGCTGGCATCACCCTAGCACAGTACAAACTTCAGCACACAAACTATTATCAAGTACAACATGAAAACATGATCTTCTCTTTCTACAATATTTTTTTTTTTTTCAGAATGTTGCCTTTTTTGGGGTTCCCATCAATTAGCCAAAATTAAGTTCACCCGAAATATCACTTGAAGAAACCCTAATACTTAACCACACCGGTGTCATCTACGGTGTCCAAGAGCTGACATCTGTACTCGATTGGTTTTCACAACATCAACTTTAGCGACAAAGCAAGGTATCAGCTGGCCTGTGGAGGGACAAATTAGAGAAACTTTCAGTTAGAGACTAGGTGGGGAGAAAGTTACACTGTAAACAAAAACCGTATAATCTATGGTGCTTTACCTGGCAGCTATGGTGTCAGGTAAAGTGCAGTAAATTTCACAGTGGAAGTGTTGCAAACCATCCCTTACTTACAAAACTTCCACTGTCCACTGCACTTGACTTGGCACCCTATAGCTACGGTAAAGCACCGTAAATAGTATGGAATTTTTAAAGTGTATTTTTCTCTGACAACTGCCCTGGTAAACCTTACCTAATACTTTACCCGATACTTAACCTTTGCTGCAAAGACTTGATTGAACCAAATGACCTCAGATCCCAAAGCTGTGAAAATAAGGTGAAAATAAACGTTTAATATCAAATCTGTGGAAAACAAACACGCTACAGACACAGGACACCGTTGGTTTTTGTTGTGTGCTTTCAGATGCTTGATTTCGAGACCTCAAAATCAAGCATCTGAGATCTCAAAATCAAATTCAAATATTTTAGTGGAAAATTACTTTTTTTTCTCGAAAACCACGTTTACTTCAGAGGGAGCCATTCCTCACAATGTTTTATACTACCAACAGCTCTCCACAATAAGTAAGTGTTTATGCTAACAGTTATTACCAATAGTGTCCAGTGCCTGTCCCAAATCTGTGCAAATAAAATATATGTTAAATCTCAAATCTGTGGAGAAAAGGTTAGGCTGTGGAGAAAATGATTGTTATTCTTTCCCACTCACCAATACTTATACCTGATCACCTGTTGTACTTGACCTTTGCTCCAAACTGCTGACCTTCAGTCACTCGGGGACATCGAAGGGAGTCTTCATCTTCAACTCAATTTGTGCATTCACGGATGACGGGCGTAGTTCTTAGTTTTCATTCAATACATTATCTTTTTACTTGTTTAGGATCTTGTTTTTCACTGTCCTTGGGTGAGTTGTGTCATACCGCAAATGAAATGAGATTAAATATCTTGAAACAAGACTAAGTACTACGCCAGTCGCACCTTGTACTTAACCTTTTCTCCATGCAGTACCTGCTGAAAAATATAGAGTTAGTCTTATTTCTAGGCCTTGCTGTCTTACCATCATACATACCCAACGGCACCACTGATGTCTTTTCCCCATTCACGACCAAGTCTTTTCTTCATCATTTCTTCTCTGTCGCCAACTTCAGGGGTTGGATTTTTTTCTAACTTTTTTATTCATTCATTTTGGCAATTTTTTTCGCAGCGCTCGGCCGGAAATTAGTGGTTTCATTTAATTGAGCTAATTGTATTTCTGGACTTTAGCTTAAAAAAATGTCTGCTATAAGTTAGTCTTCCAATTCTTTAGTTTGGAAAACAAAAATGTTATAGTTTGTTTATTTGTTATTTTTTCATTTATTTTTTAAAATATCTATGCTGGTGTTAGAAACATGTAAAAAATTCATTTAGTTAATATCAATGACTTTATTTACTATACTTCTAAATCAGACACTGATCATCAATGGAGCAATTTTTGAAGAAAAACAAATATTATCCTTTTTATTATTATTAATTAACAAATGATTTAGATTTCTTTGGTTGAAGATGTTTACAATTAATGAAATGCTGATTTAGGATAGTAAATAATCATTTGGCTGGTCTAAATGATTTCTTTACTGTTCCTAAATAAAAAAATAATAATTGTATGAATGGAGGTTGAACGAGAATGATTGGAATGCATAACGATTACTTATAATTAACTTATGGTGGTGGGTTAAAGTTCTGCATGTGCAAAGCACTTACATTAGCAAATGAGACTCATGTACACGATGTACTTTTCAGGCTAAGTTTATAAAATGCTTTATTTTCTCAAGCAGACACTGATATTTTTAGAATAATCATTGAGCATTCTAAATAATGTCTAAGTTGGATTTTGTACCTCTCTTTTTTACAGTGTTTGAAACTTTAAATCATAACAATTATAAATTAACATGACAACTGATGACTTGAAGTATCAACCCTCACATAAATGACCAGTAAGAATAGTCTCCTAATTAAAAAGCATCATTGGCTTCGACCAATATGCAAAGAAAGAGATACATGTACCAAAAACAATGTGAAGTCCCCTTGGAAAGCTCTACAAGTAAGGACAACATCAACAAGAACGCCGAACATCTTGGATGGGAAAGGGTGGTACGAGGGGTGGGACTCTGCAAGAGAACGGGTTAGATCTCCTCTTACACTTCGAAGTCTTCGTCTTGTCTTGATCTTGAGTTAGGACAACTTGCGTTATCCGACCTCCACTATTATAACGCTGTATCAGAACTATACTATATTTTGTTCCCTTAAAGAGTGATCTTTTATTTTCTTGTGAGAACCATCAAAACTCATAAGGGAAACTTTTATGTGCGTTCAATTTAAAGAATGTATTAATCATGTGAAAAATACACCAACCTACAACCCCCCCCCCAAAAAAAAAAAAAAAAAAAAAAAAAAAAAAAAAAAAAAAAACAGCCCATCATTTTGGGGTCTCCATAATTCATACTAGATTGTGTTTGCTGCCCTTCGAGAGATGAAAAAGCAATTAAGGCTTTTAAGGATAAAGGGCAGCATTTATCATATAATTAGATTGCAAAAAGTGAACTTAAAATGTGGAGGTTGTACTAGATTGTGTTTGCTGCCCTTTGAAAAATAAAAAGCAATTAAGGCTTTTAAGGATAAAGGGCAGCATTTGTCATAGAATTAAATCCCAAAAAGTGAGTTTAAAAAATGTGGAGGTCGGATGTTGCCAAGTTCTCCTTACCTGAATCCGGCGATGACTCAAGCGAAGACTCCAATGTTTACGTCCACAAACCACATATCCATAGATCATTAACTCCCATCTGGTAACAACTAGGGAAAGAAAAAAAGAAAAAGAAAAACAAAATATGAGAAATGTTGTATACATTCATCTTGGTTTTACCCATATACACCGAGGTGTGCTAGCACTGTATACTAGGTACTTTTCCCGAATTCTGTAAACAAAATCACAGGCATATAATACTCGGGTGGAACTCGACCCACGAACCATGCAACTCTAGAGCTTTGTCGTAGAAACGAGACCACCGAGACTGTTTTTTTTTATTTATTTTTTTATTTAATTATTATTAAGTGTTATTGGTTTTCAAGAAGAGTGGGAAGAGAAGCGTTGATAGTGTTGGCATACAAACAAACTGACAGTTTTACATGAATAAAAACGAGATGCATTCTCGGCAGCAAAAAAATAAAGGCCAATCAGTCTGCTTGGTCTTGTATTTTGTTGCTCATTTTTATACAAGTCCGTGAAATACAAGATGTGGTTGTAGGAGTTTGGAAAAGATGCTTAAAAAAAATTGTTTAAAATTAATATTCCAAATTGACCAATGAGGCCTCCTTTCATTTTGAGCTTACCTGTCCCATGAGGGCCTCCCTCTTACTGAACAAAACAGCATCGATGCCTCTTAAAGCTCGGCTAGATGGGAGCTTACTGCCGGGGGCTGGGTGCTTGGTTCTGGGTGCCGGCTGCTCAGCTGGGTGCGGCAGCCACCCATACTTGTAACATGATTACACCGACCGAAGTACTTTGCTTTAAGAAAGTCTGTATTCGGAAGTTTCGTAGAATTCACTGGTATTATGGTGTTACTAAATGCATGGCCCAACAGTAAATCGTTTGTTGATGAACACTGCAGTTTTTAGTTCGAACTTCTTTCCGGCCATGTGACAACAGAAATGAACAAAGGTTCATACTTCTTGTGTTGGTGTACTCCTAACTAGATATTACACAAACTTGGCCAAGCCTTTCAGATTATCACCCGTTTAAACGTGCAACAGTTTTGATGAAATAGTTCCCAATGTTCATGACTTGATATGGTAAGAATTTCAACAGATTTACGAGCAAAGTTCATCAAGAAAACGCGACGTCCAAGGCCCTAAGGTGAACCGAGAGATACGACTATCCTCCAGCGCGACACGTCCAGAAATGCCGTGCTCAGTGAATCGGCCACAACGAGGGGCTTCGAAACCCATGCCAAGATCACCTTATTTGCATAACAATAAAAACATTCATGAGGTCACATTCCACAGCTCCACCTGTTTTCAGTTTCTTTCTCTCTTGCTTTGGTTGCCCTCCACATATAACAGAGTTCTATAAACTATAGAGTGAGCATTCACGCCCTTTACCTGGCCACCAATGGGTTCGACTCCCTCATGGTGATTATCTTACAAGCATTCCCTTTCAAATTATAGGCTAACTAAAGAGGTTCTCACTGTTTGTACAACAGCCACAGTCCACAACAAAAACTATTCACTGTGCCGTCTCAAATGGTTTTGTATGGGATGGCCCTGTAGTTCCATTATGTAACACTTTGTTTGTACCAAAGTTCATGGAGTCTAAAAAGCTAGGTTTTTTTTCATAAATAAAGAATTCATAGGAATTGAAGTTAAAGAATAACCAACGAAAATCAAACTAACAATTCAGAAGGCAGCTTGAGAGAGGAAACACTCTTATACAGCTCTATATTGTTTTTAATGGATTTACTTGATCAAAAGTTGCGTTTATTGCAAACTAATTGAATAATTTGATGTTTTTTATCATTCATTTTGGGAGCAGTCACAAATCCATTAAAGGCAGTGGACACTATTGGTAATTACTCAAAATAATTATTAGCGTAAAACCTTTCTTGGTGACGAGTAATGGGGAGATGTTGATGGTATAAAACATTGTGAGAAATGGCTCCCTCTGGAGTGCCATAGTTTTCGAGAAAGAAGTAATTTTCCACGAATTCGGTTTCGAGACCTTAAGTTTAGAACTTAAGGTCTCGGAATCACCTATCTAAACGCACACAACTTCGTGTGACAAGGGTATTGTTTCTTTCATTATTATCTCGCAAGTTCGATGACAGATTGAGCTCAAATTTTCACAGGTTTGTTATTTTATGCATATGTTGAGATACACCAACTGTGAAGGCTAGTCTTTGACAATTACCAATAGTGTCCACTGCCTTTATGAACAATTTTGGCTCACAAAATTGCGGACCGTTTATAAGGCACACTGAAGTCATGAGTGCGGCGCGGCCCGTATCCAAATGTACCCCTGAGACCTGGTAATTAAAAAAAAGAGTATCATGCATAATACAAATTCTGTTGTCCAATTCCTATATCCATCCCCCATGAAAAACAGGTCCTGGAGGTTTGTACATAAAAATACTAAACTCTGAGACCTGGTAATTAAAAACAATTGCATGCATAATACAGGTTCTGTTTCAAATTCTTATATCCATCCCCATGTCAAGAAACAGGTCTCGGAGGTTAGTACATAAATAAACCAACCGCTTAACCTGGTAATTACAAAAAATCCCTTGCATAACAAAAGTTCTGTTTTCAAATTCCTATATCCATCCCCATGTCAAGAAACAAGTCTCGGAGGTTAATACATTAATATACTCACTTCTGGGACCTGGTAATTTGAAGAAAAAAAAACTTTCATAATAAATACAAGTTCCGTTTTCAAATTCCTATATCCATTTCATGATACTAACCTCCAAAATCTGGTAATTTAAAACATTTTCATGCCTAATACACTGTTTTCAATTTCCTATATTTTTTTATCTGTCGTCTGCAAGGGTCTGGTTAAAAACGACGCAAAGAAAACGCGTAAGTAGTTGAATGGGCGTGTGCGCTCTTTGCGTCGTGATCGTTATCGTTTTCGTTATCGCTGTAGTGTGAGTCGGCCTTTAGTCTTATACTAGTTTCTGAAACAGCTGACCACACAATCATCCTCAACACCGTTCAACACAGGAAGTGAAAACCCGTGATTATCCTCAATGGATTTTCACCAAAGAGTTGTTGTTGTTTTTCAACTCGGAGTTCGGTAGTCTACTCTTCCCATCGGGAGATACTGTCCCCTTTTCAGATGCTTTCCCCCAACACGGTAAGGCAGTGTGTACAACCCTTATTCTGATAAAGCGCCCTCTTTTGAATCATACCAGCCCACGCTAAGCGCCTTGGGGATAGACTGGGCCCCTGTCTTTATCCGCAATATAGGGTGCGTTCGTTTAGCTTCCTTGGGTCGACCCCGATGTGTGGCGGGTTTTTTTTTTCCCAGGACGAACGTGAGTGATTATCTGCACACGTTCGTCCTGGGAAAAAAAAAACGTCACACACCGGGGGAGCTAAACGAACGCACCCATAGAGATATTTAAAGGATGCGTTCTGGGTCGACCCCGGTGTGTGGCGGTTTTGTTTTTCTTTTTCCAGGAAGAATGTGTGCAGATATCCACGTTCGTCCTGGAAAACAAAACAGCCACACACCTGGATCGACCCAGGGAAGATAAACAAACGCACCCATATATATACAGGGTACATTCGTTTATTTCCCTGGGTCGACCCCGGTGTGTGGCGGGTTTTTATTCCAAGACGAACGTGTTGGGTATTATCTGAACACGTTCGTCCTGGAAAAAGAAAACGCCACACACCGGGGTCGACCCGGGGAAGCTAAACGAACGCACCCACATATAGCTCTATGATCCGCAAGGATAAAGACAGGCCCCTGCTACGGTGATTCCATTGGATATCATTGGATAAACTTGCAGTGACGGTCATGGGCGAGCTTTCCATAGATGCCCTAACAGTACACTGCTGTCACGTCCGCAATAAAATTAGACTGCGTATCTCTATTTGAAATAAATGAGGTCAAAGGTGAAAATACACGCTGGCTTGGAGGCAGGTCTCTGGCGTAATCACGAGCCTCGAAGTGTGACGTCAGGAGTTCAGGCTACTTGGGGATAGACTGGGCCCCTGTTTTTGGTACTTGCTTTTCAGAACCTGCGATTTCATGTTTTTTTTTCTTTTACGTAAGCTTCCTATGATTATCTGTTTTTGATTGATCCGAGGTGACATTTGGCAGCTGCACTTGAGGTAGTCTGCATATGAGTCTGGGCAAAAAGGTGCGAATGGACCGGGGGGGGGGTGAGGACCACTCTGGCGTTATTCACGAGCCTCGAAGTTTGACGGGTATGTTCAGGCTACTTTTGTGACACATTCGACTCACCGGCACCGAGAAAGAGCACTCACAATGCATCGTGAAAGCCCTTTAGAAAAAAACCCAACAATGAAAACTTATAAGTTAAAAGAAGTTGTGAACAATCTTTGTAACACATTAGATTATTTTGTATATGAGAAATATTTCTTAGTCTAGCGACAGGCAAACTAATTTGAAAGACTTTTAACAAAACAGTTGCGGTTATAGACAACCGAGTCATTTGTGTTAAATGGTACGGTACTCACCCGAGCAACGTTTGTAACAAACAAACAAAGAGACAATGGTCCAGTAGTACACAATACGTATGATTTATTTTCAGTACATAAAGTGGGATCATTTTATTAATTCGTTTTCATTTTCTCCTTGAACCGGTGTCGCATGCAATTATGTCCTCTATGCAATACTATCCGTAGGACATTATTGCATATGAAATTATGTCCGCTGGACGATTTTGCATATGCAATCGTGTCCGCCCGGACGCTGCTGCATAATGCAATTGTGTCCGCCCGGACACATTTGCATATGCAGTTTTGTCCGCCCCGTGCAAAACCGGCCTTGCAGTAAATTAAACGCCCTGGGTCGACGGAACACGTTCGCCATTTGTTTTACAAGCTAAGTGCATGTCATGAATGACATGGGAAATGTTTGGCCGTTTGGTATTCGCTGCAATCATAAAATACGTGAATATTCATAATGCATATACGTAGGTTCGGTGAATACACGCTCGCTTACGCCCATAATGCATATACGTAGGTTCGGTGAATACACGCTCGCTTACGCGCGCACGAACATGTACAGTCATGTACATGTCCACCGGACGGTTTTGCATAGCCCCGGACACGACTGCATATGCAAAAGTGTCCGGAGCGGACAGTATTGCAGGGCGGACACAATTGCATCTGACACCGGCTGTTTCAAAGTGGAAAACAACAATACTTAATATAATGCACATTTATAATAACACCCAAGTATAGTCAGTTACTTGGATGATTGTGTGTAAAACAAAATTATAGTGATTGCACTATTCCATTAGTATAGCCTACGTCTCGTAGAACATGCACACAGTGCCGTTCACCACCGTGCATTTGTGTCCCATTTTTTTTTTTACCATTGCATGCTAGACCACACCACACAACACCGCATTCTGTGCCAATTTGTCTAAATCACCCTAAATGGATACCAGAATACAATTTGTTCTCACAGTTTCGTCTATAATTGACGGAGATACAGATGCTATATAAAACATTCGTGGAGAGAATTGTCTTCAAGATGAGTTTAAAGATGCAAAGTTCCATCATGGAGGAAGAAATAGTTCTTTTCTCCGTCGTTCCATTCAGTGACCTCGCCTCTCTGAATGGATCAATGTACGCATGAGCTTTCTTTACAGACCTGTGGGCCCAATTTCATGGCTCTGCTTACCGTTGCTCGTTTTCGATCGTAGCGCTTTAACTTGAATTGCTTCGAGTGCCTTCAGTTTTGACACTAACTCGAACAGCGTTCGATGTCTCTGTGGGGAAAAGAAGGAGAATAAACAAATTGAAATAGTCAACAACATACAACTCAATTTGTAGGAATAACACTAGACTGGATCCCTGTGGACCCCTGTCTTTATCCGCAAGGATAAAGACAGGTCCCCGCCGCTAGATCAAGTGATTCCATTGGACACAATGATGTCGCCCTATCCAAAAGCGGGTGTCACTTGGGGCTGGTCCGAGGTGCTCTGACGTCACCACAAGAAGGGTCACGATATGGTGCGTATTTTTTGTTTCCAGGTGAACGCATCTCCAGCATTATTCGAAGAATGACGTCGGACGTTCAGGCTAGGCACCGACCTTACCTCATTTTGAGTTTTGTTCCTAGAAAGGAGTTATTCGAGTATTAAATCAAGATCAAGAAGATGTCAAATTATAATGGGACGATTCCTGCCCGTACCTTGACTAAAGTTTGCATCAACCTCGATCCCTGTCCCGGGCCGTGATTAAGGGTAGATGCTGCCGGGAGATTCGACCCCGTGCTTTGATCTTTGTTACCGAAATGGAGCTTTAACTCGCCGTCTTTCGTCTTGAAAAATAACGTTATCTGTAGAAACAAGGCAAACGAGTGAAAACACGTTTATTTATTAATAATAACTCGTTTTGTTTTATTTCAAAACTTAAGTAGAGCGTTAAGGGCCGGGCTTATTTTGTTTTGCTTTCAAGCTGCATAGTTCCGACGCAAGTTTTAGGAACCTTGCTCATTCATTTCACAAATTAAAAATTAATACCATTGAAGCATTCTCAATTTACCCAGAAATTATCTTTTTAATGGAGACTCAATTTTTCAAGGTCCTCATGGCTTCGTAGAGCCGCGAACGACTGGAAGGATCGATACCGCGCACGCGAGTCGAGTGGCGGCAGCAACGCGGGCCTATGGCAGCCAACGTGGTATCTCCTTCCAATGGGAGACTTTTGGGACGCTTGGTAGCAGCAGACTTATCAGGTAAAATCCATTGTTCTCGGTCATGTGTGCACGCTCAGAACTACGAAACAATGGAAATGTACCTGGTAAGTCTGCTGCCACCTAGCGTTCAAAAGTCTCCCATTGTTTGAAATCGCATCTCTACGAAGCTGTCCAAGCCACGAAGGTCTTTACAAAACGCTGCAAGGGGTTCGCTGATACTGCGTTTCTTACCTTTGGGACAAAGACTAGACACAGCACAGTGGTGTTGGCCAGCACAATAGCGACAGACCTAACGCCGAAATACAGCTCTCTATTCTCCTTGATCACGTACAGGGTGGGAATGGTAATAGCCATGGTTAAGGCGACTACGTAAACTGACAGTGCAATGAAGTGACCTGCGAAGAGATTGCGAGAAAAACAATGATTTGACCGGACTCTGGCTTTCAGGGGCTTGACCCATTTCCGGGTCAGGTTGAGCCGTAAAGTGGTTAAAAAATAAAGGCACGTTAATCCGGAGGTCGTTGGTTCGAATCCCACTCTAGTCAATTCTTTGTTCAAACCCCAAAAGCATTGACAAAAAATAAAGGGGACACATACGGGATTTTAGCTCCATTCCTACATCAGTTTGACCCATCTGGGTATTTTTGAACAGATTCTGGGTTACACTGACCCAGTAATGTGTCAGGCTCTCTTGGTGTCCTAGAGAAATCTGTCCATGGAGATTGTTCCTCATCTGGGAAAGTAACTGGGGCTAGAGGAGGAAGATTCCATAGAGGGCGCGATCAAGCAGAATAAGTTTATATACACAGTTCGCCAAATGGGGGACAGATCTCCGGGGGGGGGGGGGGGGGAGGGGGCAAAATCTCCAAGTGCCATCCGTTCAGGTCTGACCCGTGGGCTGTTAGAGTATCATTAGGGAGGTTAAGCTACACGTATAAGCGAGCACGTGGAAGTGAACGTGGACGTCGGAAAATAGACCCTTCCCATGAAATATGTAAATTGCACATAGCGCGTGCCCACTAACGCTTTGGTTGGCAAAAATAATTAATGAGGGAAAATCGCGCTGTTTTGTACACGCCTAATTGGTGCGTGACGCACACGCGATTGCGCGTCTGCTTAGTGCACAACTCAATAGGAGACTTTCCAACGCTAGGTGGCAGCAGACATACCGGGTAAATTTCCATTGTTTACGTAGTTCTGAACATGCGCATAATTCTGAGAACAATGGATTTACCCGGTAAGTCTGCTGCCCTCTATCGTCCCAGAAAGTCTCCCATTTGTTATATGGTGTTTGCCAACCAACAGGGTCTGTACGCATGCGTGAATGTAATAAGCATATTTCATGGGAAGGGTCCATTGTGTTTTTTCTAGGTGACGTTGCCACTTATGGTTTATTGCATGCTCACGTATGACGTCTGCACGTACGTACCTGACGTGAAAAAAAAAAATCACAGATGCTCAAAACGTGAGCTTTTAACAACACAATAATCTTCTGACGTTCACATTCACGTTCTTGCTCGCGTAATATGGAGGTTCAGCTGCACGTGAATTCTAACGTCCGAATGTCTCGTTTAAACTCACGTTTTAAAAGTTATCGTTTTTCACATCAGGTGCGTACGTTTTTACGTGCCCAAATTGGTGACGTTACCTAAAAAACAATACAATTTGTTTAACGTTCACGTTCAAGTTCGAGCTCGCGTAATGTGCAGCTAAACCTCCCTGCCATGTAACCCCCGTAATTTCAAATAGTGTCAGAGCATACGCACTGGCAGCAGATCAACATGTGGACACGTTTACAAACAATATAGATCTACAAACATAATTCTTGAGAAAATATGTCGTGTGCACGAGATTATGTCGTGCAAACACGGGATAATTATTGTACTTTTTTTTTTTCTTCAAAGTGTCCCTTCTTAGGTTGTATACTCCCAAAGGAGCTGAGAAACATTAAAAATGGATGTTATTAGCCCTATGACTAGGGCACTAATGTAAAGCGCATTGATACGGTTATTGTGAAATGCGCTATATAAGTATTGGTTATTATTATTATTATTATTATTATTATTAGGGGCTCCTCATGAAGTTCGTCCAAACTCATTATTTGTATACTCGGAGATACGTACTATCATTCAGTTCAGCCACTGTGATTCGTCTCATTTCCCAGGCTAGGAAGATGCCGCCTAGCATGACCAGACCCTTCACAGAGTAGATTGCCATAGTAAACACAATCTGGTTATCTGATAGACACTCTCTGTATACTGGTACTATGTACAGCTCCAACTCAGGATTTGTCTCATCTAGCTGTACCAACAAATAACACATGGAAAAAGTAGAGGTGTTATTTTTATAGAAAATATCGCTATTTTTCTCCTGTGTTTTTGTTTTCCATAATCATTTAGACCATTCACTGTGCTCGATTACCAGCGGTAATCTTGTATTGATAATTTATTTTTCACGTTTCCAGAGTCAGTATACATAGATTTTTTTTTCCACTGTAGAAATATGGCGTCGCGGACAAGGCGTTTTCAAAACAAAGCCAGATTTCAAGCTACAAAATTGCCTGAATTTGTTTTCGGATTAATTATAACGGTTTTAGCTCAGACGTTGGGAATTATGTTTCCAAGCCAGTTGACTTTACACAAGATATTGCACCCAGAGTGTGTCGGGGGGGGGGGGGGGGGCATATACAGTTCTTGATAATAGTGAGCAGAAATGGTTACGTTACGGTTGTATTGCATACCTTAGACTCCAGGTAAAACTTTTGTACGGTCGTTCTGTCCAGCAGAATCCATAACAAGATACAGATGACGTCAACAATTACCATTGCTGCTACTCCAGCCATCAGTTTAGAGTCAGGAATCTCCTGTGACGATCACAAAAAAAAAAAAAAAAAATGAGGACTGCACTTCGTTCCCTTGAATTGTTCACCCCCACACGAAATATTGTGTTGTTTCAAGAACGACGACATAACATTTTGTGAGAGAACAACGATAGCCACCACCGACGCCACGAAATGGTACTGAACTATTATAAGTAGATACCAGTTAAAAAGTAATAGTCTGAGAAAACGGAAATAAATTTAACGCTTTAAAAACAAGCTTTCCTACCAAATATCAGGGTATTTTCACCCCCTTTTTGTTTAAACACTTGAGGCTGGTGTACACCAAGTGTTTCAATGATTAATTTTACAACAGTTCTTCTCCTCGGCGTCAATCTAAATATCAGGTTCGCTGCAAAATTGCAAAACCCAATAGCCGTAATTAAAAAGTAAAACTCACGAAACGTTGAAACTCTATGGAGTTTTTGGCCTTGAAAAACTTAAATCTATGGAAACAATAGTATTTCTATGAGTACCTCGTGTGCCACGTTGTTGCGTCGGTGAGAATATTTCAAGTGAGCGAAAGAGTTAAAAACACTTTCAATTTTTTACCCATCTCTACAAGGCTCCCATACAGAAAGTCAATGGAAAAGTGTATTGAGTTTCCCCCAAATTCATCGAAAGACTTTGGAGTGCCTTATGGCAACCCAAATAGAAAAGTACTTTACCGTTGTGAAGTTGTTACCCTTGTGTAATTTTTAATGTTATATATATTTATATTAATATATTTATATTTATATTTATATTTATATTCATACATAGTCTTTAATGATCATGTAAGTGGCAGCTATCCGCTGTTGGATATCAATAATAAATATATATATAAAAGTGAAAATTACCATTCTCTTTGCATGCTTCATCGAGTTTGTCCATATAAGGTGTATTCGGTAGGTTTTTAGGAACAGAGCTCCGAATGCTAACGAAATACCAACACAGATTAATGCTGTCTCCACCTGGAAAAATAATAAATAACAACATACATTTGTTGAAAGCATTATCTGCTTAACCAAGCACACCTCTTGTCTGAGCACGGTGTGAAAAAGAGACGCTGAGTTTTGTGTAAAATTATAAACAAAAATAAACATCAAAATCAGTGAAGTCACTATTTTCCCAGAATATCATGTTTGAAAAAAATGAAGCCCCCTTATTGAGGATTTAACAATTTGAATAATGAATATTCAAAACAATAGACAATTCACCATAGAATATTAAAATTGCATGGTGCACCTACTTGGGCAAAATCAGGGAACATAGAAGTTTCCTTTGTATGGGACTGACGGTGACGTGACATACTCGTTTTAAGGAACATTACATAATTTGTTTTTGCTAACAAAACAGTTGCTGGCAGTGTCAACACTTTATGTAATCCACCATTTACATAAACTGACAAACCTGTAGAAGTTTGAGATCGATCGGTCATCTGGGTCACGAGAGAATAGTGAAAAACCGATTAAAAATTTTGCATTGCATCGATGCCAAAATAAAAATGAATAAAACGCTCACTGAGCGATAAACTCCAAACGCGAAGTATAGTTTATTTATTTCCCATCAAATATGACATTTCAGACATAAATATTTCAAGGGATGTTTTCAACTATCACCATCATTAGACTGTGTAAGTTTTATGTAAATCTGTGATATTCACGATTTGTGTTTCTTACCAATTCTGTAACGTTCCTTTAACGTATGTTGCCTAGTGTTAAAACTCCATACGTCATTTTTAAATATGGTGGACATGACACTATTTGGTTTGGATAAAATTGACTGTAGATACCCAAACCAAACGAACACTTAAGTGTCCACTATTCACCGAATAGCTAATGGCCTCTGCCACCCACTATTGGTAGGCTGTACGCAATACGTAATCGTGTATATAATAAACATATCCCATTGGAAGGGCTAATTAGGCTCCTTATTGTACAGTTTGTGATATGATATTCTTATGATGGGCACAGTTTAAAGGAACACGTTGCCTTTGATCCAAAATTTGACTCCGATAAAATGGCCGACCGTGTTTTTAGTTTACGATGTAAAATGAAAACCGTGCAACTTCGAGGCATATTAATTGTGTGGATTATTGTATTGTACTTTAAATAATCTTTCTAACCACGTGCGTTTGTTTTCATTAACAAACAGTTACGGAAGCTTTTTATAGACCAACTCGTCCTATCCAAGGCAACGTGTCCTTTAATATGATCTGTAAAGATATGACGTCATAATCACTACATTCAAATCTCGGCCTTAACATTAAAACTTACGAAGCACAGCCCGACGATGACGTCATCATTCATAGTCGACCTGTCGAGGCCAAACAGAAAGACAGCCGCATAGAGAAGAAGACAACCGCACACAATGAAGTTATTCAACATTGGACTCGACAGTTTAATAGCCCTGTATGGATACAGATCAAAAGATGGAATTATAAAATAAATAAAAAATAGCAATCGTGTGTAGCACAGTTCGTTTAGAGGCACTGGACACCTTTGGTATTAATTTTGTCAAAGACCAGGCTTCTAACTTGGTGTATCTCAACAGATGCACACAACCTGTGACAAATTTGAACTCAATCGATTGTCAAAGTTGCGAGATAATAATGGAAGAAAAACACCCTTGTCACACACGAGGTTGTGTGCTTTCAGATTCTTGATGTCGAGACCTCACGCGTGAGGTCTCGAAATTAACTCAAATAATTATTTTACTGGGAGATTACTTCTTTCTCAAAAACCTTAACGTTTACTTCAGAGGGAGCCGTTTCCAACAATGTTTTATTATACTATCAACAGCTCTCCATTGCTCGTTACCAAGAGGGAAGTTTTTATGCCAATAATGCTTTTGAGTAATTACCAAAAGTGTCCAATGGCTTTAAAGGCAGTGGACACTATTGGTAGTTACTCAAAATAATTATTATCATAAAACCTTACTTGGTAACGAGTAATTGGGAGAGGTTGATGGTATAACACATTGTGAGAAACGGCTCACTCTGAAGTGACGTAGCTTTCGAGAAAGAAGTAATTTTCCACGAATTTGATTTCGAGACCTCAAGTTTAGAATTTGAGGTCTCGAAATCAAGCATCTGAAAGCACACAACTTCGTGTGACAAGGGTGTTTTTTCTTTCATTATTATCTCGCAACTTCGACGACCGATTGAGCTCAAATTTTCACAGGTTGGTTATTTTATGTATATGTTGAGATACACCAAGTGAGAAGACTGGTCTTTGACAATTACCAATAGTGTCCAATGTCTTTAACAAAGATAACCTTGAACTCGGGACCTAGAACGAGTGTGAGGACTTAATCAACTCTTTGTTAAATCCACCCAGGCCGGTTACATTAAGTCGAGGTACCTGTATCATTGTTTCAACTACTTTCCCTATTGGGCCCTAAACCAGTTTAACAAGAAAAGTATACGTTTTGTGTATAGACAGTTCGTTTAAAGACAATGGAAACTATTGGTAATTGTCAAAGACCAGACTTCTCACTTGGTGTAGGCTATCTCAAGAGATGCACACGATAACATGAATACAATGTTGGAGGTAGTGCTTCCTGCTCTACCGGCCAGGCTTCGGGTTGATGATACCCAAGCCGTATGGACTGTAAAGAGGGTAATCCTGTTTTAGCCCTATGAGTGTGTGGCAACCATAGAGCTATATATATTGACTAGAGCGCTAACTTGCTCTGCGTTTTGAAGCCACCCTGGGCGCAGACATGTTTGATGTGTTGCGTGAATTCGGAATTTTAAGAGAACACACATTGCCGCGATTACTTTACATTCTGCGTGTGCGTATACGTACGCAACTGTCCACTCGCGTACGTCCGCGCTACGAAAACCGTAACTTCGACTTGATTGCCATACTAAAAAAAGTAAACGCGCCTTTTAATCATGACGCACATGACGCTCGCAGTTTGTGCGCTGATCAGCAGAATGTGCATTTACATTTGCTGCATTCTTTGCTTCGATGACACATAAAAAAGAACAAACGCACTATCATGCAAATAGCCGTACAATTGCCGTATAAAATGTCAAGCTTTTGTATTGGTTTGTACATAAACATGGATGCGCCCACACGGCTTCAAAACCTTAGTGCGTGTATAACGGGGTGTTAGCGCTCTAGTCAATATATATAGCTCTATGGTGGCAACGGCCTCTGGAACAAATTGTAGCACACACCTTGCCTTCAGGCATTGTGTGTCTGGCGACTTGCATTGAAAACAAAGAGAAAACAAAGAGAAAAAAAACTGAAGTGCAATATAAATTTTTTTGGTTAAAGCGACCTTTTCACTTCGAGGTTAAAATGGTTATAAAGAAATATATCACTTTTCATGCCGCCAAATTTGAATCCGAGACGCAGTAGCGTTTCTCAGAACAGCTTTAGTCTCCCTTCCGTGTACTCGCTCCGGATTTTCGGCGATATCTTAAAAATGCGCCCACCTTTTGAAAATCAAGCCTCGAATTTTGACGTCAGATGTTCATGCTATCGAGAGGCGTACTGAGTAAACATGGCTACAGCGACTGACTGCAGATAGGGGCGTTTTCGAGCTGTCGTGTTGTGCCACGTTGTACATTCTTCCGGCAGTTTGCGCCATCAACATTGCATGGTAGTGATGCCACACTGTGACACTGCTATACTGCTACACTGCGACAATGCGACACTGCGACAGGACGACGCAAAATGTTTGACATTCAACACAGAGTAGGGCCTACAACTGTTCGAATAATGCTGTCGGCAACAATTACTCCAACTGTAATCACTCGTACAAGATAATGCTTCTAAACAAAACTGCCTGTAGTTCTGGAGCACTCCTTTAAAGCTCTTTGATCAGGTTAAATTTTGTCCCAAGTGTTAATTTTTATATGCTTCTAATGTTGTTCCCTTTGTTCCCTTCCCCCAAGAATTCGAATCAATTACTCCAGGTACTATACACAATCTATTTATACTCAATCAAAAAGAGAAACTGTTCATTTCAGGGGCAGAAAGAACCGACAATCAGAAAGTGGATTACAGCATTTATAGTTGTATGTTTAGACAATGCGCTTTGGCCAGTCTGGAGTCCCCAAAGTGACGAGAAATGGTTTATTTGATAGATCAGGAAGTCGTTGGTCTCGGGTCTTCATTTTATGTCCTTCCATTTTGCTCATTTCTTTCCATTTTCAGAAATAGATTCAATTACTCTTCTGTTATAGACACAACCTTAAAGAGAAACTTTTCTTCAAAGGGCCCTTTGAGTCGGAAAAGAACTGACAATTTAAAAACCGATTACATCATTCATTATTGATAAAAGTTGAAAAAAAAAATCCCTTTGCCCAGTCGAGAGCCCTCAAAATGTCGAGAGACATGGTTTCTTTGTTTAGAATCTTCACGACACATTGACGGCTAAATCAGGTTTCATAGTTGCAAGGGAAACTTCGAAACTGAGCAAACACTTTATTTTCAAAGACGGACAACTTTGGTAATATTGACAAAGACCAGTATTCTCAATAGGTGTATCTCAACATATATGCATAAACCGATAAAACCTGTGAAAACTTGAACTACATTTGTCATCGAAGTTGCAAAAATAGTGAAAAAAAAAAATCTTGATGCAAAAATCACATACCCAATAAAAGGCTTCAGGCCTGAAGTCTTTTATTATTGAGTGAAAACCTCTATCCCAAAAGCTATACGTCTGTGCTTCAGAGGGAGCCGTTTCTCGTAATGTTTCATACGATGAACAGCTCTCCGTTGCTCTCAAACAAGCAAGTTTTTATGCTGTAACAGTTTTGTTTAACCTTCCGAATGAGGTAACAATACAACTCCCTGGTGAAAGCGCAAGATTGCCACCTATTATTTTGTCTTGCGAACCTGTGAAATACGGCTGATGCTTACGCAATTTTTTTCTTCTTCTGCTATACAGTTGGCACGAAAATTAATATGCTTACCGTTAAAGGCAGTGGACACTATTGGTAATTGTCAAAGACTAGCCTTCACAGTTGGTGTATCTCAACATATGCATACAATAACAAACCTGTGAAAATTTGAGCTCAATCGGTCATCCAAGTTGCGAGATAATAATGAAAGAAAAACAACCCTTGCAACACGAAGTTGTGTGCGTTGGTATGGTTGATTTCGAGACCTCAAGTTCTAAACTTGAGATCTCGAAATCAAACTCGTGGAAAATTACTTCTTTCTCGAAAACTATGGCACTTCAGAGGGAGCCGTTTCTCACAATGTTTTATACCATCAACCTCTCCCCATTACTCATCACCAAGAAAGGTTTTATGCCAATAATTGTTTTGAGTAGTTACCAATAGTGTCCACTGCCTTTGAGCACTGCACTGAAGTTGGCCCTTGGACATAACATCTTAGAACTCTCTCTATAATCAACTTAATATAGCAGCATATCTAGCAGAAAATAATACTTATTCTGGTTACAGTAGGTTATTAATAGACTAGGTCCATTCCTAATTAAATTTATGAGAAGTTCCTTTGACAATTGACATATATTTCTCGCAGATATAACTAAAATTGTAGGTTAAAAGCTTAACGATGCAAGGATGTCTGTCGTTCATGTTCATATTGTAAAATCAAGCTAAAAAGGGTTTGGTACCTTTAAAGATCATGTTTTTGGCAACGACATGAATTAAAACTGTGAATCAAGATGTATGTATTATAATTTACCTGTGGAAGTTTCAGCTTCATTAGTCGTGAAGTTTTTGAGAAAAGGGTGAACAACCACAAAGCAATGTTTTCAGGAGAGTCACGATACGGTTGTACATGCTAACAATAATAACGTTTGTCTCACTGAGAATATTTTGTGAATTTTTTTATTTAACTGTTTTACTACTTTATAACCATTACTCTTGTTTCATGAGGTCAAGGAAAAGACTCCGTAGCATCCAATGCAGAACCACACGCTTTCTTAATTCATTTGTGCCTTTGTCAGTTAGAGTTAGTAATGATTCTTAGTGATTTTTTACTGATTTTGATTTTATTCTATGGCTTGAGGGAGTGGAGAGGTTTGGGCAGTTTTTGCTTTTGTGGTGATTTTGGTGGTTCTTTTGTGATTTTTACTTATCTTTCTTCGGTGTATATTTAAATCATAGTTTTATGCATACTTCTGTATTTTTTGGTTTTCTGTCTTGGAGTTTTTTATCGATGTTTTGACATGTAAATTTTTCATTTTAATCTTTTTAAAAGGCAAATAAATTATTAAATTGAATTGAATTGAATTGAATCCTAGAGAACTACAGCACCTCAGCAAGTATTAAGTTTAGGGGCTTTCTACCACCAGTAATTTTAAATCGTGAAATTTTAGTGTAAATCTGTGAACTTTGGAGTTTTGTGTCGTACAAAAATAACCCAACCCCTTTAAAAGATTAAGATCATGGCATTTGAATTTGGTTCAATTAATTTCAAACATTTGGTGACAGGCCTTGGTCTTTTTCTGAATCCAATCAAAATTGGAGCTCCATAAAGAGATTACAGAATAAGACTTAGAGAAAACAAGAGTATTTCCAGTGGTGCAAAAGGTACACAAATTGGATCCTTCTTTATTGACCTTGATAACCTAATGTAATGCCATTAATGTGTAAAGACAGGATCTCTTTGCAATCAAAGTAGTTGTCTGCGCGATCCGTGAATAAGGGAATCAATGAGTGGTGAAGAGGTTTTCAACTAGTGGCTTAATCCCAAAGAGGCCTGGTTCTTGATAAATTATCAAGGCAGGCCTCGGCGGGTTTAAACCACTAGTTGAAAACCGATTCAACACACTTTGATTCCCATTCATAAATACCTTTTCGGTCAAAAAACATCAACACTTTTGGTCAAAAAGTAAAATAAATGCAAAAATTATAATCGTTAATGGATTTCTTTCAACACAACACCCTCTCCAGCTATAAAATGGTAAGGCCCTCCGCCGCCCTCGGTAGACCATGGGATGGGTATTGAAAAGGGGCCTATTTTTGGGGGTTTCGTGGGCCCCATCTCCGGACCGCATGAAATTTGACGCACAGGGGTTTTCAATGGTACTGAATCCGAATTTGGTTGTTGCTAAGCTCTAAAACTGCACAGTTCGTGAACAGACCAATTTTTGTGTCATTTTAGGTCAAAAACAGTATTTTTGTATAACATCTGTATACACTGGGACTATTAACCAATTGTCCACGGCAGTGCAATAACCTTTTCCAAGTGTTTAATGTGAACGATGTAAATTGTCCCCTTTTCTGTCCGATTAACATGCAAAGGCCTACAACAAAAACCCATGATTTGTATTGATTGAACATCAAGTACAATGCATTTTTTTTTTTTTTTTTTTTTGCTACGACGTGCGTGTGTTAAATTTTTATTATCACGCGCGGCCGAGTTCGTGGGACGCAGACGCACTATTTTGTTCGTATTCAACTCGCGCTTGTGTGATAACTTTTGTCGAACGAGCCTGTGAATCAGCATCCGTGTATTCAGGGGTTTTAAGAAATATTCTGTATGTTATAATGGTACAGTGTGGGAACGAAACACGATAATGCTTCGAATGGAATGACGTCACCCACACCGCAGGCTTCCGAGGATTTTTAGATCAATATTTTTTCGCCGTAATTGTTTCTTTTGGGGATTCGGTGCAGGATTTTCGCCAAGCAACAGCAAGTAATGGATTTTCTGTATTTTATTTCATACCTACATACAAAAATTGTGTGGTCCTAAAGTGGGGGCTACGGTTTTGAACAATTCTAGCGATCATCCCATGGTCTACGGGTAAACAACTCTTTATAAGGGAATGCATGTGCGCGTCGCGCGTATCGCGTGATGTGGCACAACTGTTTCAGCCGTTGCTCTCGACCATACGAGTGAAAGAAACTGTCTAATAAGCCAGGTGCAAGCTCGCGTGTCACGCCCATGTTTTCAACACTTTTTACTGGTTATAAACAAAGGTTTATACACACCCACGTGACGCGCTCTCCACCAATAGGAATAGCAAAACTGTCTGAGGTATTAATGAATAACGTTTTGCGGAATGTTGCGTTTTGTTTAAGCACTGGAGACAATTGCATTTACTCAAAATATTTGTTAGCATATAAACTTGTTTTGATAACGAGCAATGGAGAGCTGTTGATATACTATAACACATGTGAGAAGCGGCTCCCTATGAGGAAACTTAGTTTAAAAAAAAAGAAGTAATTTCTCACTCAAATGTGAAAAAAAAATTTCAGGCCTGAAGCCTTTTATTAGGCAACTGAAGTGAGCCATTATTACGCATCTATGATGAAGCGCACACTTTTTCATCAAGGTTGGTTTTTCTTTTAATTTTTTTTCTTGCAACTTCGATGACCAATTGAGCCAACATTTGTACGTTTTTTTTTGTGCATGTGTTGGGAAACACAAAGGTGAATACCTGTCTTTGACAAATGCCAAAAGTGTCCTGCCGTCGATTTCACCAAACTCTTCCTAACTTAAGATTCGTCTTAAGACTTAGGACGGGTTCAGTTCGGTATCCAAATACGTAGGACGCATTGAACCCATCCTAGCTAACTCGAGTTAGGATTAATCCTAGCGTTTCGTGAAATCGGCTGCAGTGCCTTTAATGCGTAAAGACAGAATCTCCTTGCAATCGGAGTTGTCTTCTGCGTGAGTTGATTTAATACTAGTTGCAGAATGTTGCTTTTTGATTTATGTTGACTCAGTAATAAGAGGAAGGCAACATTATCAACGCATGAATCAACAAGTGAGTAATAGTCCAAGGTAGCCCAACAAAACTACAGAAATTTCACAAAATCACATGTCATTGTATATAATGCATATAATTGTTTGTATTCATATAATCATAGTTTCGACTTCGGCTCTGTCATGTTTTTATCAATCTTGTTATTGAAGATTCCTTAGATGAAATATAACTGATACACATATTATATAAATGAATAAATAAATGAATAAAGAATTAAATCAATTCGGAAATTAATAAATAATGAATACAAATATAAGCACTAAGTCAAACTAAAATGAAGATGACGAAAAAAAAAACAACACAATCAACAACTGACTCACTGAGCTCGATCTCCACATGTGTTTGTCTTGGAGAAAACACCGTGGTCTTTCTGCATTGCCCTCTTAAATAATTACGTTGAAACCTAAACCTAAATGAGTTGGGTTGTTTGTTTGTTTGTTGGTGTATTTTGCACGGTTTTACATGAACTTTGAACAAAAAGGACCTTGATTGAATAATCTAGGAGTGAGCTTTTGGACAGTTAAAATGGACTAAATAAAAAAAACAAGTTTCAGTCTTGGGAACAAATTATTTGGAACGTTGTTTTACCTGTCGCAGTTTGTTTTAATTGTCCTTTATGGCATTCTTATAAAGTTTGTTAGTGATTATCGCTGTGTTTGACGGTACTTGGTTGTATTACAATGGAAGGCACAATACCAGCCCAAAGAGCACACCCCTTCTAAGCAATCGATGCACGTCGATACACCAAGCGATCGATACATGTCGATACACCAAGCAAACAAAAGATGTCTATATCAATACATGTCAATACACTTATCAGTCAATACATGTCAATACACAAATCAATCAACGCATGTTGATATACTTATCAATAAATACATGTTGATACACCAATCAGTCGATGCATGTTGGTAAACCAGTCAATCAATCCATGTTGACTTAACAACAAATCAATACATGTCCATACACTAATCGATCGGTAGATTTCGATATACCAATCAATCAATACATTTCAATACACTTATCAATCAATACATGCTGTTATACCAGTCGATACTCGATACACAATCAAACAACACAAACCGATACACAAACAATAAATATACACGTCGTTACACCAAATTATAGATACATGGGAAACCTGATACATACCTTTGGTTTCGATATCGAATATTAATCGTCACGAAATACAGCGAGAGGAGTGAGCCGAATGCAGAAAGTACGTACGACACCAGTCGGTTGACCAGAGAGATCGTAATGGGTTCTTCAATCTCCGTGATCCCGTCTACTGGTGGACCCTTTCCTGAAGAGGTGAAGAGATCGTTAATATTGGTCAGCCTAAATTATCGGTTTTTTGTTTTTTTTTCAATTCTATACTGATTATTCACATTATTTTTTTATTTATTATTTGGAACGTTATGTAACACAAATCATTTTAAAAAGAAATAAAGATTGTGTTCAATTAAAAAAATATATATTTTATATACAAACGTCGTTTTGTAACTCCTTAAGTTACGTTAACATAGTATCGTAACGCAGCATCGCAACATCGTAACGTAACGCTATGGGGTAACCTAATAATTTAGAATGTACATAATAAGAAGTCAGAAAAAATCTATACCTGACCAGAGGAGTGTCCGTCCATCCAGTAGAGACACTGTTGAATTCGCTGTGTTAAATCTAGCCACCTTGGCGTAAGATCCATTTTCTAATTGAGAAGCATTAAAAAAGAAAAAGTGTGAATTAGTTCTCCTTGTTCAATCCCAAAGCTTTTTAAAATTTACCCCGCCTGTTTCCCTTGTTGTTTATTAGTAATTGATCTTAATTAAAGGGGGATACAATAATGTGGTATTCTACTGTTAAACTGAGTTTATACATAAAAACAAATATATAATGAATAGGGTAGATGGCCTTAGCTTTCGATCCAATCCGGACCTTCTTCAGAGGCATAAAACAAGTACAAACAAATACATATCCATTTATAGAAAAAGAGAGGGGGAAAGGGATTAAGGAAAGGATCCAGAAAGAAGCGGGAAAATAACAGCCAATCAAAGTTCCTATTTCAGAAACAATATTGGTGGCTATGAACCAATAGGAGTGGAGTGGCGAGGACAAAGGATGTTTAGAATGAAAGGAAGGGTTACTGGACCATAAAAACAAATATAGATATAAATATATTACATGTATAAGGAAGCTTTGACCTCTTGGGAGATTTAAGTTGAGTGGTCAGTAATAATTTGTATTCAAATTATTATATATGTAGAATTGTTTTTTCCTATATGAACCAGTTTTACTTGTAATGTGTACTTTCTGGCATGCTTGACCACCAGTGTCGGTTCAAGCTTTTTTATTTGCTTTTGCGGCTTCTCCTGCAAATTTTAAAACAATTACATTTATATATATTTTTTTGAATACCAGAGTACATAATATATAAACTATTTTTACTTGTAAATGTACTTTTCAGTCTGCTTGGCCGCCAGTGCAGTGTATAAATTAACCTTAATAACAATAATATCCAGTTTTTGACGAGGCTGTTTCAAAACGAAAAAGTTTCCAATGTGCAACGGACATGTAACATGCAATTGTTGTTTTTATGGCTGATGGACACGATTTAAAGACACTGGACACGATTGGTACATGTCAACGACCAGTCTTTTCACTTGGTGTATCTCAACATATGCATAAAATAACAAACCTATGAAAATGTTAGCTCAATTGGTCATCGAAGTTGCGAGATAATAATGAAAGAAAAAACACCCTTGTCACACGAAATTGTGTGATTTCAAGTGCTTGATTTCGAGACCTCAAATTCTAAACTTGAGGTCTCGAAATCAAATTCGTGGAAAAATACTCCTTTCTCGAAAACTACGTCACCCCAGAGGGAGCCGTTTCTCACAAAGTTTTATAAAATCAACCTCTCCCCATTCCTCATTACCAAGTAAGGTTTTATGCCAATAATTATTTTAAGTAATTACCAATAGTGTCCAAATGGTAGTAGTTCTGTGTCCCAACTCAAGATTGACACCGTTGTTTTATGTTATAGTTCATCTTGTCAATATTGAGTCTTCATCACCAAAGAGGATGGAGTACTGGCTGCTTTACCCGTCCCCCCCCCCGTACAAACACGCACACAAGCAACGGCCATTAGCCACTGTCCATTGTCTTTAAAGGAACTTGTTGCCTTGGATCGGACGAGTTGGTATATAAAAAGCGTTTGTAACCGTTTGTTATCAAATGCATATGGATAGAAAGATCTTTTAAAAGTAGAATAGAATGATCGACACAAATTTGCCTCGAAATTGCGTGGTTTTCATTTTACTCTGCGAACTAATACGGTCGGCCATTTATGAGAGTAAACAATAATTTGACTCCCATAAATGGTCGACCGTGTTAGTCGACGAGGTAAAAGGAAAACCGTACATTTTCGAGTCATGTTTGTGTGGATCATTGTATTCTACTTTTTCAACACCTTTCTACCCATATGAATTTAATAACAAACTCGACCGATCCAAGGCAACGTGTTCCTTTAACAGTCAACTCCATAAGTTTGACATTCAGCAGGCTAATGAATGTACCACCTAACGCTATCTACATTCAAATAGGTTTGACATTCAGAAGGGTATAATTTTAAACATTGACTGTGGGGAAAAAATGGTGGCACAAAGTCAAGATCAATACCGTTGTTTCATTTTGTACTTCACCTTGTCAACACAGAGTCTTCATCGGCGAAAATTTAATTAACGCTAAGAGAGAGGGGTGTAGTATATAATTCTGCTTTTAATACCCTGCCCTAATTCAAACACGCACTTGTGTCAACCTACGTTTGACATTCAGCAGGCTAACAGGCAGACTGCTATACAAGGTTACCACCGGACAAGATCTTCGGTAAGTTAGGTTTGGTTTGACATTCAGTAGGCTATAATTATAAAACATTGACTGTCTATGCATCAGCAGTCTATGTGGACCCATCGCTCTCATAATAGGAACACAGTGATCACATTTAAAGACACTGGACACTGTTGGTATAATTGTAAAAGACCAGTCTTCTCAATTGGTGTATCTCAAAATATGCATAACATAACAAACCTGTGACATTTTAAGCTCAATTGGTCGTCGAAGTTGCGAGACAACAATGAAAGAGAAAACACCCTCTAACGAAGTTGTATGCTTTCAGGTGCTTGATTGCGAGACCTCAAAATCTAATTCTGAGGTCTCGCAATCAAATTCGTGGAAAATTACTTCTTTCTCGAAAACAACGTCACTTCAAAGGGAGCCGTTTCTCATAATATTTTTAACCATCAACCTCTCCCCATTACTCGTTACCTAGAAGGTTTTATGCTAAAATTATTTTGAGTAATTACCAATATTGTCCACTGCCTTCAAAGGTATGGGGCCATGGATTGATCGTGGTTTTTTTTCAACGTTATTAAAATTAATATGCTCATTTTTAAGATAAATATAATCGGTCACAGGTGAAAGTTTCATCTAAATACAGTCATGGCTTTTTCTGGTGAGAAAACTTGAGTAATTGTTTGTAACTATTTATATGTTAACAAAATAGATAAATTTGCCTATTCCCTTTTGTGACGTCAATCGAGGCAGACTTTGCCCCGATCGAACATCGAACACACGCACGTGCAAGTACATGCAAGTCCTAGTCGTGAGTTTGTACGTTTCGAAAAAAAGGGTTTCCTTGCATTTTTCCGGCAATGTCAACCAGGTGTATTGCTGCTTGATACAACAAAACAACTAAAGATAGGGTTAGTTTGCCAAGTGGTCCGGTCCGACGTTTTTTTCCAGCGCTGTGCAGCAAACACTTCGGTACCCAGACGTAGTGTACGGGGCCAGACTACACATTTTCTCTTCAAATATCGCGCCTCGATTGACGTCACGAACAGCGCCCTCTCGGGTCAGGCCTACTTTTAAATGTGTAAATAAAATGGAAATTATTTTGTTATTTGTATATTTTCATATTCCACTCATCAAAACACATATTATTTTAGTGATAAAAGCTTTATTATGACAAAATACTACTTCCAGGTGACTCTAAGTCATACGACCTACCCAAACCCTAACCAATCCATCACGATAGAGAACAAACATTACAGCTGTAGTAACTTGCAAAGTATCTTTTCTGTTTAGCGCCTTCTATTGGTTGTTGTTGTTTGGTGTTACTGTTGTTGACAAGATGGCTGCTGTTGAGTTCAGTCACGTATAAATAAAGCTCGTTCAGTTCAGTAATTGCCTCAACGACTGGTTAAAACAATATAATAGCAATAACAAATCGTGTAATGTACTTATTTAATTACCTTGACTTTGTTCGATGTAAACATATTCTGTGAAGACCCGAGCGCCGTCTTGACTTATCACAAGATGGTCCTTTTAAGTGCATAGAAAAACAAAGGGTGACATAGAAAAAGGGGTAACAGAAAAGAAGAAAAAACTGGTGAATGAGAATGACAATTTCAAGACAATTTCAGTTGTAAGATCAACTAGTTTCCAAAATGAGAGTCTTTAATAGTCGTTAAATTTGCATTGGGGATTGGTCGTTAAATTTGCATAGGGGATAACGAATATTGTTTCACCCATATACACTGTTGTGTGTTTAGCACTGTATAATCAGTGCTTTCCGACCTCTGTGAAAAAGATCACATACCCATATGCGAATCCTTACAAAATGGGAAAACAAATAACAAGACTATAAACTCAGTTAGGTTGTCTCAAATGTCACTGAATTTATACCGTTCAACCTCCTTGGGTACTTTTTTTTTTAAACGCCCGCAGGCGGGACATCCTTCGATAAATCCAGTCTTCTCTGTTCTGCAGGCAGAATGTTGATGTGATGCTCTACAATGTCGGTGTGGTCGTGTTTGTGGGCTAGTGTCATGTGGTTTGAACCTTCATTTTGTTAAACCATAAAGCAAAACACTTCCAAACCGAGCATTTAAAATACTTACCGTGACACCATACACGTCAATGGTTTCAGCGTTGCGTCGGAAAATCTTAGAAATCTCTTCATCCTCATATACATCGTCGTCCAGCCGTCGGGGTGGAGTCATCTCGGCAAGGTCAGCAATGGACGCATTGAACGTCAAGGCAATGACGAAGAGCGCGTCATACGCGTACCCGAGCGTTGCCCAGTTATTATCCAAGAGGCTCTTCATCCTCAGCCATTTGAGGTACTGCCGTTGAGTCGGGTCGTCTTGGGGTTTCTGTGGAGTTAAAATTTGATAGTGTGAGTGGAATTCATTTTAAAACCCTTATAGAGACCCGTGTCATCTTTCATGAGCCTCAAGTTACGTATCTTATTGTTTGTCCCGGTTGCGTTGCCCAGACTGATCCTTAAAATCCTAGACCGGAACATTCCACCTACCATGTTTGTTTTGTTTTAAGGTTGACATTTTTTGTTTACCATACCCAGCGAAAAAAATCTGTCACATGGCTAATTAGCATCGGGGCCAACACACCAACACACATCCATACCTCTGATAAAAGAATCGCAACATCAGAGGAAGTGTTCAGTACAGCTAAGTGTGTACTGTTTCTGACTGGTTTCTTGCTTAAATCTGCTAACACTGGTAAGCGCCACTTTTGCCTGACAGTTTTTTTTTTATTAAATCGGGTCCAAAATCCTGAATATTATTACTTAACGCAAAAACATCGATACTCACAAGACCGTGGTAGTCGATATCGTCCAATTTATCGATTACTTGAACACCGCTCACAAAGAGGTGGTATATCAACATCTCGTCAAGTTGTTCAGCCGTGCAACCGTGGTTTTCTCTGGTGACTGTCAACCACCATCCGGCCGGGTACCAGCCGGGAACGATCCATACGTATTTTGGGCCCCATAAACCAAGATGGTAGATCTGCATTTGGAATGGAGGTTGTGAATACATTACAATTCTATGTTTTTCCAGCTGACATCACAGTCTTAAAGTCACTTTAAGTGTTCGTATGATACACAGTATTCATAATTCGAGTATTTAATTATGGTTCGGTTCATACTTCCTTTGAATGCGAAGCTAATTTTGAAGTCACTTAATTGGTTACCCTCTCAGCGAATGTTTCGCACAAGTCATCTGTTGCGAGTTATTTGTTGCACATTAAAATTGTGACGTTAAAATTCGTATCGCAATCGCATTCGCAGGAAGTATGAACCGGGCTAAGCTGTTGGTTGTGATGAACCGATATTGTTGCATTAAACCCGTGGGAAGGAGGATAGTGGAGCAAAAAAAAAACTGGTTTCGAAAAATGTCTTTTGTTGACTATCTTTTTGTACTGTAAGCGTTGAGAAGAAAAAAAGTGTATTTAAACTGGCCTGGCAAAATGGGTCTCTTTTGAAACATTTTATAGAAAATGTTATAAGTAGTTTGTAAGTATTAACAATAGCAAAGTTATCATAGTCAAAACGTTATTCTGATTTTTTTCCCCTCAAATTAAGGTCGTCAGTACCTATAAACCACTGTCTATCATCATTTAACTCGGCCTTGTCCATCCATAAATTTGACACATAAAGTGAAAGACGCATGGTATTTGACTAACCCAACGTCATAAGAAATCATAAACCGTTTTTGTGAGTGTTGGCAGGTTTTAACCAACATCGATCGAAACTGTTGCCCAACCTTCACATCCCGACCAATCCCATCATAATCCCATTAGCCTCCTTACGAACATAACACCATACCGATTGCTATTAAATGTGTGCAATTTTGCCGCTATACGCGGCGCTATATGATTTCCGAACCAGTAATTTTTTTGTTTGTAATTTTGCATAATGTTATACATCAAATTACAAGGATCTACATGTCTGTTATATAAAACAAATATTGAGTGGCTTTAATTCGTGGAATGGAAGAAATATTATCGCTCGGTAAAATTTGGACTTATCCATTTCACTCGGATTCGCCTCGTGAAATGGAACAGTCCAGATTTTACCTTGCATTCCACTCTGAGCCACTCAATATAATATGGGCGGCCAACAGGGCCAAAACTAATAAATGTATAAACTAAAGGACAAAACAATAATCAAAGAAAGAAGTTGTTCAACAAACACCAAGTAGAAACTAAGGTAACAAAACTCAACAACAATCAAAGAAAATTGTTTTCAAACAATGAACAATTCCCCAATCAAGCTTTATCGCGCTACAACAATCAAACACTTGTTTTTTAACTGAATCAAACTAATAAAACAAAACGCAATCAAATATAAAATAAAAACAAAACAAAACAGCCAAAAGCTAAAAGAATGAATCCTTTTAAAAAACAAACACAGACAATAAAACGTCAAATAGGGACGAATACTAACACAGTAAAAATAAAGAGAAATCATCAATCGGCTATCGTTGAAAACGAAAATCAAACTAACTATTACAAAATGTTGAGGGCGGTTGTCAAAGCTAAGGACAAAATGCAAACCGTATCAGTCTCCTGAGCATGTAATCAACATTTACGACAAACTAAGGACTGACTGAAAATCATCGTTGGTGGCGTATGTACATGTACAGTTGTGACTATAGACCTTATCGCAAATACCAATGCGCAAGCGCAGACTGTTGAATGAGGTGCATTGTGGGATATATATGGATCAAATTTGGATACCAGCTAGACCACAATGCACCTAATTCCAAGCTTTACGCGCGCGCCCCGGTATTTGTGCAAAGGTCTATTGTTGTAGGGCCGGGTATAGACGATGTGAACTGTGTCGTCACATGTTTACAAAAGAGCCACAGAGTCTGGACTTCCTGCAGGCACATTGTACCATAGAGTATGATTGTAAACAGATCAATTGAAGAAAATAACAAATCTTATGTTTTATGGAGATTGCATTGTCTGA
Source organism: Asterias rubens (assembly GCF_902459465.1). Lineage (NCBI taxonomy): Eukaryota > Metazoa > Echinodermata > Asteroidea > Forcipulatida > Asteriidae > Asterias > Asterias rubens. The sequence continues at coordinate 8,113,536 of NC_047064.1, read as the reverse complement.
TTTTTCTCAACTTATGATATGAAGAAAGGGGGCACATCTTAAAAACTGTACAGGTTGCTTTTGTAAATTTTGAATTTATGTGAAAACTATAAAATTTAATTTTCCCCATAGCCTGTGTGTAGTATGCCCCCTCCAGGAAACGCTTTAGAATGTACAAGGTCACCATGCAAACAAAGGTAGCATGGTCTATTGCAAGGCTGTGATGTGGTATAACCATGGGAAATGGTTTAGTTTTGATAACACGAGACCATGACGAGACCAAGTGTGACGACCACTAAATGTGTTTTGATGCCATCGCAGATAATAAATATTAATGTGACGATGTAACGCAGGAAATAATGTTCTTGAATGATAATTCTCCACCAGAGTGAATGTTGGGCAAAGCTTAAATAGGGTTTTGGTGGTGGGGGAACTCTAAATTTAGAATTGATATATGATTGGTGACACCTAGATTCTAGAAGTGAGATGATGTAATGGTGGGGGGGGGGGTAAGGGTGGGTGGTCAGGAATGTTAGGGGGGGGGGGGGCTAATACTGGACATGGGCTTACAGAGGATATGGGCCACCTGTTGAAGTGTGAACAACCACAGAGAAAGGACAATGGAACGATTTGAGAATTCTACTCTAGAGATAAAATAGTGGGAAATCATCCTTACCCAGTGGCCTGGGAAAGTGCTTTTGTTTTTTGTGTAAAGTTGGGGGTGAGACTTGTCTTGATTTGTGCCACTTGTTATGGATGTTTACAAATACTGCTGGGAATTCTTCCTCACATTACATTTATCTGGGGGAATGAAATTGCCCCATTTTTAAGTTGTTAAAGTGAAATTATACAACTTACCGTTAATCATCAAAAAGAGCATTGGACTTTAAGTAGTAACAGATAGTCATAAAATCAATAAACTACGCAAGTTTTTCTCTGTCCTTACTCTATGGTTTGTGCAAGTAAAATGTATCACGATAAAAGTGACAAAATGGAATTGTGAAATCACCAATCACAGTTCAAGAAGTCCAACCGAAGTTGTAAGGCAGTATACTTAAATTAATATGTAAAGGCATGGAATCGAATTAAATTACATAATATATGAATTTACAGAAGTATAGTGAAAATTACAATAACAGTTTTAGAAATAGCAAACATTTATGGAAAGAAAATTTTTAAGAAAAATTAAAAAAACATCGCAAAAAATTAATGTCACTTGGATCCATGCTTGGATCTTGCACAAGCTATAACAAGATTTCCAATGCATACGGGTAAGCTCCATTAAAGTTTTCCCGTGTTTTGTCTGAAAAAACTCGGAATGTATCCCCCTTCTTTTTCAGCTCAGAACACATGAACATGCTAAACTGTTCATACATAAGGGTTATTCGAGTATATAAATATGTATGTTAGATTCCGAAGATAAGGTTTCTATTCATCTCCAACACAAGTTTTGTCCGCAAAATGAATAGCTTTAGAGGTAATTGACCTTAAAGGTTGATAATTACCACCTAATTTAAATATGCAAATCAGGTCACTTCTGGGTTGAAACTCTTGTCTCATTTTGGATATGTCATCAATAACCACCCAATAAACAAGAATCAACAATGTTATTTTCGCATGGATGGTTTACTGTAGATATTGTGGCGACAACGAAATTTTATCCTTTGAACTTAATGTTCAGTTGTTCCCACGTAAACGTGATGTCAGTAACAGTATTTTGCACGCACACCATGTATGTTTTAGTTGGAAGCAGTTTGCTAACACCACATAGAATTGCTTGCATTGCTTTTTGGGGAGGGGGGGGCGTATTCTACAAGCTCTGCTTTCTATGGGCCCACTCCATATCCACCATGTGTTTTGTATTGGATTTTAGTTTCTGTTTTCTGTTATTGTACGAATGCATTTGCTTGTAAAATGTTATTCACCACATACCTTCTGCGTATACTAAGCAAGTCTCGCGCGTATTTGAATTCCGGGACCATTATGGTCCCAACCTTAATTATGGAGTTTTACGTATATGAATTGAACAGATTCTGTTTCGTCCATTATTTAAGTTTAACGTAGTTTATGACCATGACAATTACATGTGTTGTTGGAATAGTTATACTAATTAACAAAACATATAAAAGTATAATCATTTCAACAATAGTATCCTACTTTTAAGATGTCTACTTCCCGAGATAAATTATTACACGAGACGACATCCTACTTTTTAGATGTCGACATCAACAAATAAATTATTACAGGAAGACGACTCCCACTTTTAGGATGTCGTCATCCCGAGATAAATTATCACAGGACGACCACCTACTTTTAGGATGTCGCCACCCGAGTTAAAATATCACAGCAAGACGACATCCTACTTTTAGGATGTCAACATCCCGACATAACTATCTCGTTTTGTCAACTTATTTGCGGTCAAGATGTTGTCATCTGGATAATTTTTGTTCACGATCTCAACATTTCGGATGGCACCTCGAGAGCTCCGTAAGAATCAACCACCCAAAACCGTACCTTTTATTAAAGAAAATTTGTCACAATACTGAGTTCCTGGCAATCAATCAAACAGCTCATTATTATTTTTTTCAGCGGCAGAGAAGGTTGCAGGTATACCTTATGTTGTTGTATGGAAGTGTTTTTTTTTTGACAGTTTGGAAACTGACGACTTCAAGGCGATGACAAAAAGAAAAAATATTATGCGTGCATCACCTTTAGTTGCCAAAAATTGAACAATTATTAGCAAGAAATAGCTGCACTGAATCCTAACAGAATTACCTTCTTCTTGTTTTAATGTGCTATGCTGCAAACGTAACATTATCATTTGTACGAAACCCCACGATTAGGGACATTACTGCACTATTCGAATTGAACAGATTAAAGTACATTCGCTGGCCCAATCTGGAGTCGAAGCCGTGGATTCGAATAGGGTCGTTAAGTCTCGCTTGAAGCCTTCAAGGGGAGAACAACACAGATAGCGGCATCTTTAATACAAATGTTTTTCAAGATCTCAAAATACTTTCATACCTGACAGAAGAGGCGCTTAGCTGCCCCTGCGTAGAATCCAATGAATATAACCCTGACGTCATGGCGCTGCATAGAGAGGAGAAAGGGGGGACGTTAAGTGTGAGATGAAAGCACCATACAATTTTTTCACTAATAGGCAACACACATCCACGGAGATTTATTGTACGTACTCGAAATCACTTCGTACGGAGCCCCTAAAGGCACATTTGGAAAACCTCGTACGCACGACATTATCTCGTGCGCACGACATAATGTGGGATTCCTAGAAGCAGCCCTTCTCATGGCAGCGCCGCCATTATTATCACACGCCGTGAAATAGATTGTTTGAAATATTGAGTAAATGCGTCGATAAAAGGCACTGCAGCCGATTTCACGAAACGCTAGGATTAATCCTAACTCGAGTTAGGACGAGCAACCCCTCCTAACTTAGGATGGGTTCAATGCGTCCTACGTATTTGAATACGGAACTAAACCCGTCCTAAGTTCTAAGATGAATCCTAAGTTAGGAAGAGTTTGGTGAAATCGACGGCTGGACACCATTGTAATAAATTGTTGGCATAGAAACTTACTTGGTAACGAGTAGTGGAGAGCTGTTGATTAGTTGTGAGAAACGGCGCGCTCTGAAGTAATTTAGTTTTTGAGAAAGAGGTAATTTCTAACTAAAATATTTGAATTTAATTCAACTTAGCTGAGCTCTCTTATTCAAGCATCTGAAGGGGTGTTTTATCTTTCAACTTCGACGACCAATTGGGGCTTTGTAAGCTCAAATTTTCACCGTTTTGTTATTTTATGGGTATATCTTGGGATACACCAAGTGAGAAGCAAGGGTATCAAGAAGTGCATAACAATGTACGGTAGGTTAGCGTACGTAACAATTTTAAAAGTCTATAAAACATACTAAAACTCCATGGGTCGTATCAAGGTTACCATGGGCGTGTTTCTTAAACAATCCTCTTTAAATCCCGTGTAGTTGTGCCCCCGGCCCATGTGGTCTGGATTTGTGAATCAGACCCTTCAAAATTTGGTAAACAATTAATAAGTAAAACTGTCCGTGTATGTGTGCGTTGCAAAGTATGGATTTTGTTCGTTAAATCTATTGGTTTTTCTAAAATCTTTAAAAGGTAAAACCTCGAGGGCCGTTTAGACCCAGTTATGTAGTGGTGCCCGCGGGCCAATAGGGTCTGTTGTCAAACGAGTAAGTGGTCCTTGCTTGACGTTTTTGTTAACTTTCGAATGTCAATTCAGAACTAGGTATTATAGTCTTATGAATGCCAGCAGTTAGGTACTGGTGACATCAAACCCCATTGGCCGGTCCCGGTGAGTCACTAATGACCGGTGTTTCACGTGTGTGATAATGGCGGCGTTGCGATGAGACGGGCTGCTTCATGAATCCAGATTTATGTCGTGCGCACGAGATAATATGTCGTGCGCACGCGATAAAAAAAAACCACTATAATATTATAGGACCAGATTTAGACATTTTTTCATGTTGAGTCACACAAATTGCAAAAGTTTGTTTTATTGTTGATTCTTGTTTATTGGGTGGTTATTGATGACATATCCAAAATGAGACAAGAGTTTCAACCCAGAAGTGACCTGATTTGGATATTTAAATTAGGTGGTAATTATCAACCTTTAAGGTCAATTACCTCTAAAGCTATTCATTTTGCGGACAAAACTTGTGTTGGAGATGAATAGAAACCTTACCTTCGGAATCTAAAATACATATTTATATACTCGAATAACCCTTATGTATGAACAGTTTAGCATGTTCATGTGTTCTTTACATTGCCCACGGCAGATGTGACATATTCTAAAATGATTTTCATTTTGAATCAGTGTTTTGCCCTTACACCGACGCGACGCGTGTCAGCACTGTATACTCAATACTTTCTGGAGTTCTGCGAAAACAAAAACAAAGGCATATTACTCGGGTTGGACTAGAACCTACAACCATGTCAATTCTAGAGCAGTGCAACATAGTCCAACGAGATTGCCAGGTAGAAAGGCAGTTCGAATCTGCACAATCTGTTAAATCGGGAAAGAATAGTTTAAAAAGCATTTTTATCCGCGAAAACTGGGCCAAGGGACTATACTGAATTAATAAACGCATCGATGACAACAGTTCCTTCATTTGATTGAGAGATTCATACTTAATTAATTTCGCGGTATTTATTACTAATTTATTTCTGTAAAAGTAACCTTTTCATTGGAAATTTCAACATTCAATTATAGTTATCTGAACCTGTGGTATTTTACAAATTCTTTAGTTCCTCATTGTTACCTGCTGTATTCTTTGCAGAGTATAATTTAAAATGAATATACATCACTACATGGGTTCGCCCGTAGTGCTTCCATCAGCAAATCATCGTAAATCACAGAAAAGACTTTCTAGGGACAAAATCACATTCATATTGCATGAATACAGAAAGTTCAGTTTGACCCTTCGCTAATTTCCCCTCAGGAAATAATTTATATTAATTGTAGTTAATATTCTATTTTTTTATATAAAAAAAATTAAGGCGTGGGGGGGGGGGGGGTGACGCGTTTCATTGATCTGAATACGCAGACGTAAATCGTGGTGACATAACGGTAGAGTGAGGTTTGAAGAGTAAAGCATGACCTTCCATTACCTAGGAAGGTAGAGTGTTTTCGGAGGGATTTTTAAAATGCAGTTTCGCCCAAAACAAGGCTACATTCCAAAAGTAGTGTCCACTGCCTTTAAATCAGCGATGGGGGAAACACGCATGCATGCACCAGGCAAGCAGTATACAAAGTACGCAATAGGCCTTCAAGGAACAGGCCTAAAGATGTTTTAATGGATTTTTCTTCCACATCTCAGCAAAAAAAGGGGTAGGCCTACGCGAGAGAAAAGTAAAACTATAAATGAACTTGTATTTAGAATCATTATTCGGAAAGGAATAAACACACCGAAGAAAGGGTTCGTTTTGTCCAAGTTCAAACATGAATGTTGAATTTAATTTAATTTGCCATTGGGTTTGCTATTCGTGTTGATCCCTGCAGCGAATTTGTTCTACAGCTTTATTTAGTTTTGGCAACCCATATATTCAACGGACATAAGTCAATAATATCGAAATGAATAAAATATCATCGATTAAAGTCTTACAATACTAAATAATTTAGATATTGAATTTCAATGAAAACAAAACTGAAAATAAGCAAAATCATCCTTACTTCGAGCAGCATGCATGTGAAGGCTACGTTTTCTATTTCTATGTCCGTCACATCAATACTTAGCTGAGTTTTCTTAGTTGACCCATTATTAAAGGCAGTGGACACTATTGGTAGATCCTCAAAATAATTATCATCATACAACCTCACTTGATAACGAGTAATGGGAAGAGGTTAATAGCATAAAATAATGTAAGAAACAGCTCCCTCTGATGTGACGTAGTTTTCGAGAAAGAAGTAGTTTTCATCGAATTTGATTTCGAGACCTCAAGTTTAGAATTTGAGGTCTCGAAATCAAACATCAGAAAGCACACAACTTCGTGTGACAAGGGTGTTTTTTCTTTCATTTTTATCTCGCAACTTCGACGACCGATTGAGCTCAAATTTACACAGGTTTGTTATTTTATGCATATGTTGAGATACACCTACTTTGAAGGCTAGTCTATGACAATTACCAATAGTGTCCACTGTCTTTAAACAAACTACCGTTGGTTCAACAATAACGTCACTCGAATATAGATTCATATGTATTTCAAATCAAATTTACTGCAAAACTAACAGAAAATCTCAACGTGTCGCGTCGTTGCAAGGGATCAACACGCAGAGCAACATCCAAGGAAAATTAAATAATTCTCTGTGTTAATTTACAAATTAATGGTCCGCAGAAAATATCACAAGTTCACATATAATTCGTTCAGTTCATTCGATAAAGAAACTCATTCTAGTTTTGAAAGGACCTTTGTGGGGAAAAGGAGACGTTTTCGCGAAGCAAATTTTGATTATACTCCAAAATTAATTTTAAATCAAATTCTTTTTGAAAGATAATTGAGTCAGAGGTTTGACACTATTAAATAATGTAATAGGCTTTTATTTCACAAACTAGATTCTCTGTCACTTTCCTCAAAGTTCGATGTTTTTGTAAGCAACTATTTTCAAAGCCTTTGTGTAGAGGCCACGGTTAAATGACGGGCCATTGTTAATCAGTTTCAAAAACACAGATTATGTCCACTATGTTATCCATAGTTTTCCCCATTGTTGGCCAAAACCGACAAATTTCAGTTTGAAGTAAACCAAAACTAGTTTAAGTTTAAATGGATCAGGTAAACAATAATTATAGCTGCCTTAATGCATTTACCTTACAACCGATTTCATTTCGGAATTTTGAAGAAGAAAATTGAACGTCTGTATTGTAACAAATTTCGAGGGAAACTTTTGAAGTTTTAAATTTGAATATTTACTTCTTCGATTTATTTTGTATAATTTGTTTCTATTTATTATATATGCTTTATGTTTAATGCTATCAACAGCTCTCCATTGATTGTGACAAGGTAAGTTTTTATGCTAATTTCTTTTTGGAGTAATTACCAATAGTGTCCAATGCCTTTTATTTCATTTTGGTTAAAACTGTATAGTTCGCAAATGCAACTCCATTATCCTTTCTCATTTCAACCCCAACCTTATTACAGAAACCGTCAATTATTGGGGAAAATGCTTTGAAACCTCCAATTAACGACGTTTATGTTTCAGCAGGGACGCAATTAATTGCCGAACCCCCCCCCCATGCACTTTCTTGACACCAATGTTTCTTCAAACTGATGCAATTCGTCGTCGTAGTATGACGTCATTTCCTTCCGAGCTCAAGCTCACTACCTTCACACTACTAGACTTGACCCAAATTCCAATCCCGTGCCATCACCAAAAAAAAACTATTGTTTTGTGATGCTCTGCATTTCTAAACTGAGATGGGGACTCGAATCAAGTCTACATTGAAGCGGGACAATAGTTAGCGGGAATGCAGCTATTTCAACATAATCATTTTGTCTTATTGTAATTTTTGTATTTTGTTTACTGTTCTGAATTTGGGGTTCTTATCAATAAAAAAATAAGGCACCATTTTCAAGGTATCCCATAGTGGGTCAAAATCTACCTTTTACTCTGAGCAGACTGGGCCTTTTAATTCGTATATAAGGCCATCCGGTCACACTGGCCTCGATAACGAGAACGAAAACGAGAACGAAAACGAGAACGAAATGGAGAACTTTTCACTACAGGAGGTGCCGTCGATTTCACAAAACTCTTCCTAACTTAAGATTAATCTTAGGGGTTAGGACGAGTCCCAACCATGCACTGTAGCATGCAGACCTTAAGATTAATCCTAAGTTAGGACGAGTAACTCGTCGTTACTCGAGACGAGTCCCAACTCTTTGTGAATTCGACTGGTGGGCTGATAAATCTCTATCCGTGTCGAAGATTCCAACACGGATAGAAAGAAATACGGGTTAAAATAACTAGATCGGCCGCGCGTACACACGCGCTGTTCGCCATGGACGCGGTAAAAATTTCACGTTCGAAAGGCGACACACGGAAATGAACACGGGAGATAGGCAATGGCAGCCCCCATGCCAGAACCCGCGAATGAACGCGCGGCCGATCTAGTTATAGACCTTATGCATTGACGTCATCCAGCGGCCATCTTAGTGGAAAAACGGTGACGAAACAATCGAAATGCACAGATTTGTACGCGCGGCGTACAGGATTGGCCAATGAACAACCTCCTTTTGACCTCTAGGTGAGGGCGCCCTACTGAAATGACGTCATGTGCATAAGGTCTAGCATACAGTGCAAAATGGTAAAATAGTCAAAAATACATGAACAAATACTTAGAATGAGTCTCACAGCTTTTTACAGTAAATGGAAAATTATTCATTGACCTTGAACTTTAATCCACTGCTCAATTTAATATGGTAAGTCGTGGGCCTGTCAAGTAATTCCCCCGTCCCAAGCAACAACAAAATAAAAGAAAACAAAATACACCAGTGCAAATTTTCCAAACGTCCTAGCATCGGTCTTTAAGAATGTCCCTACACCTCTCAGCAAATAGCACCATTTTTTAATGCCCCGAAATGATTTTCAAAATACATCAAGTTGGATGTAAACAATCCTAAGGTCACAATAGGGAACACTTTATACGCTGAAACCCTTTTGTGGGTTCTCAAAACTGTCTAATATTGAATATTTTGAGGGCCTACTCAACATTTTAATGAGCTTGACGCTGTTTTCTCCTTATTAACCCTCTAGTCCCTGCACCGCCCGAGTTTCTGAAAACCAATTTTTCAAGATTCTTGCAGTAAACAACTGGAATCGTAGTTCAATTTTCAAAAGATAGCTTAATATTTATGCACAATTTTTTACCCTTTCGGTAATGTTTGTATAAAAGTACAAGCTCCCATTGGGAACAATAATCGGCTCTCGAATATTTTTTGTGTAAGGATAAAATGGACACAATAGCTTTTCAAGGCTTTTATCTGACTCAATACTCAAACTAATTAAATGCGAAGGCGTTAGTTTTCGACAATATCAATATTAATGATGAATAAATACAGTTTCCTTTGTGTTTACTAATTGGTATGAGCTAAATTTCATCGTCATTAGCTTCGAATGGGAGCTTGTACTTTTATACAAACATTACCGAAAGGGTAAAAAATTGTGCATAAATATTAAGCTATCTTTTACAAATTTAACAACGATTCCAGTTGTTTACTGCAAGAATCTTGAAAAATTGGTTTTCAGCAACTCGGGCGGTGCAGTGACTAGAGGGTTAAGACCCTTTTCGAATCCACGGATTCGGCTTTGGATTCAGCTTCAGTCTCGATCCGTTCTCTCGTCTGAAGCCCCGAGCACGTACGCAAAGCACGCGCAAATAGCTAGGTTTAGATGCACGATACGCGAGCAAAAACGTGGACGTGAACGTCACCACTTTGGGCATATTGCTTGCTCACATTATTACGTGACAAATGGTCACCTCATGCATGCTAAGAACTTGAGATTTTACGACACAGTTCTCCGACGTTCACGTTTACGTCCACGTTCACGCGGAACTTGCAAACAAATTCCTTATTAGCCAGGAGCAAATACGTGAACGTGAACGTCAGAAAATTGTGTTGTTTAAATCCAACGTTTTCAGCATACGTGAAGTAGGTGCGTACGTGACGACGTCATACGGGAGCAGGAAATAAGTCCAAAGTGGTGACGTCACCTAAGAACAAAAACAGTTTTCTGACGTTCACGTTTTTGCTCGTGTAAAGGGCAGCTAAACCTCCCTTTTGTCAAAACATCCGCGGGGCAAAGCTAGCCTGAGCCGAATCTGGAGCCGAAGCCGTGGTTTCAAGAAGGGCCGCAGCGGGGTGCACCCATAAGACCAGTGCCCGAAGACAGGGCACCAGTCGACATCCTACCTGGAGACTCCTAATCTGCTCTTGTGATTGCGTCACGTCGTGGACGACCTCCATCGCAGCTACAGTGATATTGGATTGACGCAACAACTCCGCCAAGTCTTCAAAGTGCTGTGAAGTAAATACATTCACGTTTATGACATCAAGGAGAAAGAATAAATTGGACGTTATTAAATGTAACAAGAGGAACAGGGCTTAATTGTACGGAGCTTTTGAGGTGCCATCCGACATGTTGAGATCATGACAAAATTATCTCCGGATGACGACATCCTAAACGCAAATAAGTCGACAAACCGAGATAATTAGGTCTGGATGTCGACATCCTAAAAGTAGTATGTCGTCTTCCTGTGATAATTTATATCGGGATGTCGACAGCCTAAAAGTAGGATGTCGACTTGCTGTGATAATTTATCTCGGGATGACGACATCCTAAAAGTAGGTTGTGATAACATATATCGGGAAGTCGACATCCTAAAAGTAGGATGTCGTTTTCTTGTGATAATTTATCTCGGGATGACGACATCATTAAAGTAGGATTTCGTCTTGTTGTGATAACATATCTCGGAAAGTCGACATCCTAAAAGTACGAACATAGATACATAGTTCAAAGATACACAATTGCGGAAACACGTATTTCAAAGAAACTCTGCGCGAAAACACGGAATGCAAGATAGTATAACAACTCGGATATACGGAATTTTGCAAAGATGTGACATCTCTGAAAGACGGGATTCCGAGTTCATCACAAAGTCCCCTGCAGCCAAACCTTTATGTCTTGATAAAGGTGCGCTCAAAGTTCGTGAGTGTGAAACCTTTACGGCATGGGTCCGGGGCCGCTCAAGGGGCCGGGAAAATTTCGTATTTAGATGCTCTGGTGCAATCTTTAGGCCATTTAGCGGCCAAATGGCAAACGAAACAGAACAATGAGCTGTGTGAATATTGTGTTCCAGTGCTCCACAGTTCCACAGTGCAAAACACGATTTTCACGATAAAGGTGGTCAAACGACACGGGAACATTTGATACTGTGTCCCACACCCTTCGAAAATGGTTTGGGTGGGGTGGGGTACACGTCCCTTCCACTCTTTCAAGGGGGAGGTGCAAATCTGTCATGGAGCATGCGTGTGAGAAGCCTTTACGGCTCGGGGTGCGGGCCCGGTTAAGGGCCCGGAATTTGTTTGCATTTTAGATGTTCTGTGATGCAATCTAGGGCCAATTTTGTGGGGGGATATTGTGTCATCCTTTGCCCACATGATTAAATGCCCATTAGGGACACAGGGTTTCGTCTTACACAGTGCAAAACTTGGGCTTCATGATAAAGGTGGTCAAAACGTGGAGGGGGGGGGACATTTGGTATTGTGTCCCCCACCCTCCAAAAGGTGGGGGAGATTGACGCCCATGTGGACTTGTTCACTTTCTTCTGCTGCAGAAGTCCCCTTGGACGGCCACTCCTTGGCAGGTCGTCCACATTTCCCTGAGCTTGGTAGCCATTCCACCATTTACTGACCGTCGCTCTTGAGACGTTCCGTCCTCTTTCCTGTTTGGTCAGTGTTGAGCCATCTTTCCTGTTATCGTGAACACCTTTCCGTGTCTTACCATATCGGGGAATCTGGCTCTTAACCCATATTGATGTATGCCTCCCATCTTTGACCCCTTTGCTTGGTTACTGACAATTAATGCTGATGTTCATCGCAACTGATTTATCCAACACGTGGCAAAAAAAAAAATCATTTATCAAAGGCGGGCAAAAGAAACGCTGATCTTACTCGTTACAATACAACGATTTAGCTTGAATAGGGGCTTTTGCAACTTTTGAAATTCGACCTTTAGCCACTCAAGTGCCCATGAATCCACCAAACAACATCGTAGCGCAACACAAGATGTGTCAAAATGTGCAGAAATTAACGGTGACTCGAAATGAATAATTATTTTTTGGCATACTATTTCAGGTTCCGATATATCTGACCATTTGTAAGTGTTTAGATACTTTATTGGCGCAGTTTAGTTTTGAATTTACAAACAGCTCTCCGTTGCTCGTTACCAGTTATGTTGATTTCATGCTAACAGTTATTTTGAGTGTTTACCAAACGCGAAGAGTGCCGTTAAGAGATACAGCCTGCAGAACACCATTGTGAATTTTGAGGAAATCGTCAACATTTTTATAATAATTATATTTATGACAAAGATGACAGCATACCCAATATTGGCAACAACAAACAAATGTATCAAATTCATTTGAAGCGTTACATACAGACTACAACACTCAGTACAAGGAAAATATGAAGCATAGTGCTTTTTAAAATTGCCCAGTGGCAGACAGGACTTGGAATGGACAAGGAGAGACTATACCAGCCAGATAAATAAGTCGTTACATTGTACGGGGTATTAAACAGGATGGCGCTAATGTCGAGTTTGTGACAATGGGATTAGCCTACACGCTTCAACAGTTAAACACAAAACAGGCACTAATTGGATGGGTTATACATAAAAGCAAACAGCTTGAATGATAACCTTTGTAATTTTAAGGCACTAAACACCTTTGGTAATAAATGTCATAGACCAGTATTCTCATCGCACTTGGTGTATCAGAACATAAGGCATAAAAGAACCAACAAGTCAGTGAACATTTTGGTCATCAAAGTTGCATGAAAATAATGTAAGACAAAAACACCATTGTGGCACAAATTGGTGTGCGTTCAGATGCCATTTAAAGGATTCAGGCCAACAGATACTTTGAGGTATTAGTGTCCATGCCTTTTAAATAGAAGAGAATACCGCGATATGATCATTAGCTTTTTTTGTAGATAACTGACAAACTGCAACAGGACTAAGAGATAATTAAATCCCTTTGGATGATAATTTAACTACAATAAACGTGTGGGTAATGTTCACTCAAGTTCCCAAATGCCATCGATATTTAAACACTGAAAGCGTTCAATTAACCTCTCCCTATGTTGTCTCCAAAATCCAACCTAAATAAATTGAATCTGAAGGCAAGAAAGCATAAGATTGTTGCAGTCCTATGTCGCCATTTCTCCTGTCAGTCTTAATCGACTGAGTGCTTTATCATTGTTTACTGAACTTGGACCAATCCAAAGAGAACAATACATAGAGCTCATTATGACACACCTCTTGCTTGTTCTGTATTCTGGTTGGCTGAAACACAGTCACGTGGGTTGAACTATTATAGGCTAGTGATCGCTCGCGTGTTTTGCGAGAAAGGTACCAGAGCGGGCAGTAGTGTGTTGGGTCTTAATTAGACAATCTATTGTTATATTATTCATATATTCATAAATCAATAGGATTAAAGGCTTAAATTAGCATAACAAAGGATGGCATGAGTCTTAATGAGACAGTCTATTGTTATATTATTCATAAGGCATGAATATGTGCATAAATGAATAATGATAAGGGAGGTCATATGACTATGTATGAGGTCAAATGATGGGCCAATGAGAGGGGAGGGCTTAATGAGACAGAAATATGCACGAGACTGTTGTGAGTTTGATTTGAAATGGGCCAATGAGAGGAAAGGGCTTAATGAGACAGAAATATGCAGAAAAAAAATAAAAAAATAAAATATAATTTTATATATATATATATATATATAAATTATACAAAAAAAAAAATATATGTATAAATTATATAAAAGTTATTAAAAAAAAAATATATATATATATGTATATACAAAAATAAAAAATAAAAAACATTTACAAAAAACATTTATAAAAAACATTAAAAAAAACAGACAGTGATTAAATCTCTCTTTTGAAAATGTGGTGGCTCTTAATAGAGCCGGTTTTGCATGCGCCTTCTCGGTGTGCTTTGCGCCTTGCAGCTGCTCGTCTTGAGGCGGGGTCTCGAGGTTGGGGTCTTGCATGTGCTGCTAAGGCACGTACGTACTTTAACCAACCTGATTTAGAGCCTGGCGAAGGGTTGAGGGCGCTGCGAATCTGCCTCCTTTTTTCGAAACCCTTTGGCAAACTCTCCAGGTAGTTGAAGTAAGCAGTGTTGGAAACAAAGGCTGCCTGGACCATTGCCGACTCGATGGTTATGTAGTCGACGTCTTCTTCGTACTCCCTGGTCTTGATGGCCAATGAGATCCTATGTAGTTCATTGCAGCGTTGACGTTGGGCTTCTAGCAACGCTACATGGTTGGTTTTGTCGGCGATACTAAAATTAAAACTGTTGTATGCAAATACCATCCAGCTCGTGCAGTTACCGTCAGCATCCATCGTTGCAAAATGAATCTTAGACCCCGGGTACCCCCTCCTAAGTAACAAGTCCTAACAATATGGAAATGGACTAATGAGAGAAGAGGGCTTAATGAGACAGAAATATGCACTAGAGGTTGGAAGCGAGATCAATAACCACTATGAAAAAAAAATAAGATTATAACCTTGAACAAAAGGTTTGGTGTACCCTGAACATCTTCGGGGGAAAGGTTGTTATTGAAAACACCACTTCACAATCATTTGGAGAGTTTGCGTAACCATAAGAGAATAATAGGGTTTGGAAAAGGCAGGAAGGAGTGGGGCTAGGGAACTAAAGGTTTAATACAACTTACACTTTACCATTACGTATTGTGAGTCTAAAAGTCTTAATAAGACAGAAATATGCACTAGAGGTTGGAAGCGAGATCAATAACCACTATATTAAAAAAAAGATTATAACCTTGAACAAAAGGTTGGGTGTACCCTGAGTATCTTCGGGGGAAAGGTTGTTATTAAAAACATGATTTTATGTTATGTTACTTACACTTTTAGTGTTTAAAACCATTATGCAATTACACGTCGAATATAATGCGAGCTTATTTCTGTATTTAGTTTTTATAAAACAAATCATTATTGGAATAAAAAAAACGAACCCCATAATTTGAGATTACCTACATGAAACGCGTACAGTAAATTCGATTCTTTATAATCGAATATTCGGATGTTACTTGAAAAGGAAATATTCCATCAGTTATTTACTCAGTAGGACTCCTACGTGTTTTAAAATATTCATGCAGTTAAAGTAGTCCTAGTAAATTCATTAAGTTTAACTGAAGTCATATAATAGTATCGAGTGATAGGTAGACAAAATTAAGACAGTTTGGTTATTCTCTTTTTGGAAGATGTTGGGGGCTCTGAAAAGAACCGGTTGGTTTTGACGCGTTACACATTCAACGTCTATTTGAAGGTGATGAACATTGTGATAGCCTTGATTCGTGATGCACTTGCTTTATCAGTTTGTAGATGTAGGTCCTTTCTACGTCTTTTCTTGTTGCCATCTGGTGGTGCTCCCTTAGCCTTACCGGCCTTCTTCCGTCCGTCTCCACTTGGCTTTTTGAATTTTCCGTGGGCGATATGATATTTAAACAGAGTATGAAAGATTAAATTAATCCCCGTTATAGTAAAAAGAATACATGTCATTTTTAGTATATGGAGAGACTATTGTAAACATTCCTATACTCTTTTTTTCTTTAAATTTTAAGTTAAAAGCGTTACGTTCAATATAGAATTGAATCTTAAGAGTGTCAAACGTCTTGAGCCATTTTACAAACAAACATATATTTTTTTTTAATACTACGAGAAAATTGTACGCTACCATGGCTAACGGAAGTTGTTATCGTTCAGTGTTGCCTCCCATGACTAAATCAATACATGTGTTGCGTTGCAAGAGTCAGCAAAATCATGAAAGTTTACCTGCCGCGATTAATACATTTATCTTCCCCAGTAACGGACCATCAATTGAACAAAGAGTAACTTTTAGTGTTTAAAACCATTATGCAATTACACGTCGAATATGAAGTGAGCTTAGTTTCGTATTATTTAGTTTTTATAAAACAAATCATTATTGGAATAAAAAAAAAACGAACCCCATAATTTGAGATTACCTACATGAAACGCGTACAGTAATTTCGATTCTTTATTATCGAATATTCGGATGTTACTTGAAAAGGAAATATTCCATCAGTTATTTACTCAGTAGGACTCCTACGTGTTTTAAAATATTCATGCAGTTAAAGTAGTCCTAGTAAATTCATTAAGTTTAACTGAAGTCATATAATAGTATCGAGTGATAGGTAGACAAAATTAAGACAGTTTGGTTATTCTCTTTTTGGAAGATGTTGGGGGCTCTGAAAAGAACCGGTTGGTTTTGACGCGTTACACATTCAACGTCTATTTGAAGGTGATGAACATTGTGATAGCCTTGATTCGTGATGCACTTGCTTTATCAGTTTGTAGATGTAGGTCCTTACTACGTCTTTTCTTGTTGCCATCTGGTGGTGCTCCCTTAGCCTTACCGGCCTTCTTCCGTCCGTCTCCACTTGGCTTTTTGAATTTTCCGTGGGCGATATGATATTTAAACAGAGTATGAAAGATTAAATTAATCCCCGTTATAGTAAAAAGAATACATGTCATTTTTAGTATATGGAGAGACTATTGTAAACATTCCTATACTCTTTTTTCTTTAAATTTTAAGTTAAAAGCGTTACGTTCAATATAGAATTGAATCTTAAGAGTGTCAAACGTCTTGAGCCATTTTACAAACAAACATATATTTTGTTTAATACTACGAGAAAAATTGTGCGCTACCATGGCTAACGGAAGTTGTTATCGTTCAGTGTTGCCTCCCATGACTCAATCAATACATGTGTTGCGTTGCAAGAGTCAGCAAAATCATGAAAGTTTACCTGCCGCGATTAATACATTTATCTTCCCCAGTAACGGACCATCAATTGAACAAAGAGTAACTTTTAGTGTTTAAAACCACCATGCAATTGCAAGTCGAATATGAAGTGAGCTTAGTTTCGTATTATTTTAGTGTTTATAAAACAAGTTATCATTGGAATGATAACGACCCCCATAACTTGGGGTTACATGTAACGCGTACAGTCAAATATTTGGATGTTACTTTTAGCAAGTGAGGAAACAAATTTCAGTTCTCAACTTATTGAGACAAAAATTCGGTATACGATACTAAACACGAACGTTTCTTTTAAAGTTATTAAACGAGCTTAACTGTCTACACAGTCCATCTCAAGACTGTTTAGTTACACAGTATACGAGTAGCATTTAAAATAAACTCACCAAATTCAGATGGTGCGCATGAAAAACCAACACGTTACCGTAGCTCCATGTTTATAACGACGGCATCGATCTCGATCTCTAATAATATTAAGTCATTGTTTCTCCCGATACTTCTTACACAAACTGATAATAGAAAAATGTATGCTTCTTTTCGACCGAAAAATCGCATCCGGACATTATTCCATGATTTGTACACGTACACAATCGGTAGAGTTGCCACATGTCTATACCTGCAACATTGGATCTACAACAAATTTTGCCCGCTGGGTCATGTACATGTACCCCTATTGTTGACGAATCGATTAGTGTTCCCCCACTATTTGCTAAAGGATTAAATTTGTCCAGGCCCTCAAACGAAAAGAGTCTATGCTGTGCACAACAAGACAGTAGCTTACAATGTTGAATGGTACCGACTGTTGAATGCTTGTCGATATTATACGAAGACAATCTTTTTATTACATACAGTTATTTTCTGTGGTAAAAAATTAATGACTTCGTCTTCATTACGAATGAAAGACACTGTTTGTTGTTTTTTGCTAACACCAGATACATCACTAACTTGTGTCCGATTTAACTCAGTTGAAACTTAATCATCATCATTCACATGAGTGCTTATTAATTATTGTAAAAAAAAAAAAAGTTTGGTTTCAGCGTTTTTTTTGTATGTGATTGTTTTATCACTTTGTTTAAATTTATATCAGTAGTTAGCTTGACGTGCTTCTGACGTGGACACATAAACAAACGCTACACATTAAACGAAACGTAAGTATAACAAAAACGAACATGTACAAAGACTGCAACATAAAACAAATCAATAAACAATAATGTGATTTAAAATTAAGAATTTTCAAAAGGCATGTACACAATTTTACAGACAAAAATGTTAAAGTATAGGTCTATCGAGAAACTAAAAAAGAAACAAATGAAACAAAATCAGTAATACAACGAAACACTATACTATAGTCAACGACATGATGAGGAATATTCAACTAAACATCACATTATTATGGTACAACGTGTAGGTTCAGTATAAAAAACATCGATGCAGTCCAAAAACAGTTGGTTCAAAGCGCAGACACTTGCAAACCTCTCACAACTAAATACTAAAAGATAAAAGCCGAAAACTGAAAAAAAAAAAAAGACTATCAAAATGTAAACCTCAAAGTAAAAGCTAAAGCAAAAATACTGAACTCAAAACTTAAAAACTATCAAACTAAAAAAAAAATTGAAGCTACAAATACAAATTGATGCAAACAAACCTGGAAAAAAAACTGAACTCAAAACTTAAAAACTATAAAACTAAACAACTAAAAACTAACTACAAACTACAAACTGTACACTATCAACAATAAACTAACATAAAAAAACGCAATTCTGCAAACTACAGAAGAAAAAAACTAAAGGAAAAAACGAAAAAAACACTCAAATCTTAAAAACTAAACCACTTAAAGCTGTAAAAACAAACTACAAACAACAAAAATACGTACTGAAAACTGCAAACTACAAAGATTAATAAATAAAAACTAAAAGAAGAAGTAAAACTAAATTCAAAATTTTAAAACCTAAACACTTAAAATCTTAAAAAAATAAAAACTTGAAACTGCAATCCACAAGCTGCAAACTATAAACCAAAAGAAGAAGAAAAAAAAAATTAAAAGCCTAAAAACTTAAGCCTACAAACTATTCCAGAAAAACAAAATATTACCAAAAACTGCAAACTACATAAAAACTAAAGGGAAAACGAAAACTAAACTCAAATCTTAAAAAACTTACAACCTGGCAAAACTTGAAAGACAAACTACAAATTAAAAAACTAAAAGAAAAACATAATGAACTCGAAACTAAAAAACCAAGCAATTTAAACAGCTAAAAGCTTAAAGACTTCAAACTGCAACCTACAACTAACGTAAAACTTTGTTTAAAAGTTTACTATTACAAATTTCAAGCTACAAAATAAAACTTGAAGGATAAACGAATACTAGACCTAACTCGAAACTTGAAAACTTAATAAACCATTAATAATAACATATTATACAAGTAAATGTTATCGTAATACATTAATAATAATAATAATAATAATAATAATAATAATAATAATAATAATAATAATAAAATAAACAATTCCAAATGCCAACTGAAATTTAAAAACTAACGAATTTAAGTACATAATACAAACTAAAAACTTAAAGAAAACAGTACTAAATTCCAAACCTGCAAACTTCAAAGCCCACTAAAAAACAAAACAAAACAAACTAGTACTGCATAATATTTTAGAACATAAGATGACACTTACTTAACTTTATTCTGAAAATTTATTTTCAACTGAACACAATAATCGAATACAAGTTATGTAGACAACTTGTAAATAAACTAACAGCAAAACAAGAACTGAACAATGTATGGACTCATTGAGCAAAATGTACAACACTGTAAAGACCACGGAGTAAACATCCAGATCACAAACTGCAAACGATAAAACAATTACACCCTCATACACCGTACACATACTTACGAAAAAGTGTGTTTACCGTTTATACCATCTTTTCAGTAAGACAAAAACTCAGTTTTGTTTAAGCATGTACGTTTTCCTCTTCTTTTGTTTTCTTTGGATAATCT
This sequence comes from Asterias rubens, assembly GCF_902459465.1. Classification (NCBI taxonomy): domain Eukaryota; kingdom Metazoa; phylum Echinodermata; class Asteroidea; order Forcipulatida; family Asteriidae; genus Asterias; species Asterias rubens. The sequence continues at coordinate 8,093,419 of NC_047064.1, read as the reverse complement.
GTTTGGTAAAACAAAATCAACACACGTTCAATGTTTTCTATGATTTGCATCGGTTCAAATTCTTAATTTGTTTTTCATCGACTTTGTTAAATCATTAAATGGTGCACTTTTGTTACAGCTCGTCCGGAGTTTTCGAACATATTTTCGGACGATTTGCCCAGCATATAAAGACATAATGATATCAAACCATTATGTACAAAATAAATGAATTCACAGTATTAATAAGAAGTAACTGGAACTAAGTAAACTTTCGAGTACAACCAGAATAGAGCCGATGTGGTCTTGATGTTCTGAACAGTAAACTGTGCTCATCTTCATCGCCCAATTTTCTCCCAAAGATAACGAATGTTAGTATTATTTTTAATGAGAAGCAAGTCCATGAGTGAAAAATTAGTAAAAATCTGAGTGATCAGGTCACGAAGTGTCGATCATGCAGTGACGGACAAGTGTTATTGTAGTGGTATTGTAGTGTTCAAGATACAATGAGCGTCTTGAAAGAGCCACGCAGTGATGATTAGTCTTCCTCATGGTAGTGTGAATGAGGCAAACTGTTATTGTTTGACTCATTTGGGAGGTGCGGACTCATTTGGGAGGTGCGGGAGTGATTGCAAATCACGGAGCGCCGAAAGAATGTCCACGCAGCATAAACGAGACATTGACGACTCGTTTGTAGTTTCACGAGGTGAAAATGATCGAGACAGTCGATTCCACAACGTCTGACAAAACGTCGAGGAAGGGTGGGTTAGTTGAGTTTTATTAGATGCCGTGGTCTTTATTTTCCACGTACTCTCAGTGTAGGTATGATCCGTATGCGATCTTTAGAGGACAAGACGAGACATGTTGTCAGTGACCTGTGACGTCAAGGACAAGTCAGGACGAGATATGTTACGTAAACGTCAGTCACATGCGTGACGTTAGGGCAAGTCCGGACGGGTAGTTACGTAAAGTGTTAAGGAGAGTTATGTAAGAGTTAGAATAGTTCCTGATCGGTTGGTTAAACATAGATGGCTGAAAAGGACTTATAAAAAGTGATCGTTTTCAATCTCTAACACTCATTCCGCAATTTTTTTAGACTACGACGCTAAGACAGAAGGAAACCTCTGCTAAACGGTATCTGTCGCATTTAACCATGGCTGAAGTATTCATACCTAATGTAGACTGTGACGGTGTGTTGACGGGAACACCTAGCTCCCTGACGTCTGTGTTCAGGCCATTTGACTGTGTGAACAGTCAATTGAATTGACACGCAGGCTTCTAAGCTTTGTGATGAAGCTGCAAAAAAAACAAAAGCTGATAAAATTAGAAAACCAATTAAACTCGGCCAATTAAACCTGTCGAGCTACAGACCCTTAATATAAGCACTGGCTTTGAGATTATTGTAATTAAGTTGCCATTGTTAAAATCCCATGACAGCTTTGTTCCTTATAATAAAACTAATTTCACTTGGTATCGTTTTATGGCGCGTTGGTAACCAACCCATTTTACGCTCGGTGCACATGATGATTATTTCCCCCAGTAAATGGCCCATTTGTTTCGATCTTTGCAAACCAACCTGAACGCACCAAGCTAAGTCAGCAGTCACAAGACACATCTCTGCTGCTGCTGCAAGCTAAGTCAGCAGTCACAAGACACATCTCTGCTGCTGCAGGTTTGGTGCGTTCAGTTGGTTTGCAAAGAATGAAACAAATGGGCCATTTACTGGGGGAAATAATCATCATGTGCACCGAGCGTAAAATGGGTTGGTTACCAACGCGCCATAAAACGATACCAAGTGAAATTAGTTTTATTATAAGGAACAAAGCTGTCATGGGATTTTAACAATGGCAACTTAATTACAATAATCTCAAAGCCAGTGCTTACAAAGGGTCTGTAGCTCGACAGGTTTAATTGGCCGAGTTTAATTGGTTTTCTAATTTTATCAGCTTTTGTTTTTTTTGCAGCTTCATCACAAAGCTTAGAAGCCTGCGTGTCAATTCAATTGACTGTTCACACAGTCAAATGGCCTGAACACAGACGTCAGGGAGCTAGGTGTTCCCGTCAACACACCGTCACAGTCTACATTAGGTATGAATACTTCAGCCATGGTTAAATGCGACAGATACCGTTTAGCAGAGGTTTCCTTCTGTCTTAGCGTCGTAGTCTAAAAAAAATGCGGAATGAGTGTTAGAGATTGAAAACGATCACTTTTTATAAGTCCTTTTCAGCCATCTATGTTTAACCAACCGATCAGGAACTATTCTAACTCTTACATAACTCTCCTTAACACTTTACGTAACTACCCGTCCGGACTTGCCCTAACGTCACGCATGTGACTGACGTTTACGTAACATATCTCGTCCTGACTTGTCCTTGACGTCACAGGTCACTGACAACATGTCTCGTCTTGTCCTCTAAAGATCGCATACGGATCATACCTACACTGAGAGTACGTGGAAAATAAAGACCACGGCATCTAATAAAACTCAACTAAACCACCCTTCCTCGACGTTTTGTCAGACGTTGTGGAATCGACTGTCTCGATCATTTTCACCTCGTGAAACTACAAACGAGTCGTCAATGTCTCGTTTATGCTGCGTGGACATTCTTTCGGCGCTCCGTGATTTGCAATCACTCCCGCACCTCCCAAATGAGTCCGCACCTCCCAAATGAGTCAAACAATAACAGTTTGCCTCATTCACACTACCATGAGGAAGACTAATCATCACTGCGTGGCTCTTTCAAGACGCTCATTGTATCTTGAACACTACAATACCACTACAATAACACTTGTCCGTCACTGCATGATCGACACTTCGTGACCTGATCACTCAGATTTTTACTAATTGTTCACTCATGGACTTGCTTCTCATTAAAAATAATACTAACATTCGTTATCTTTGGGAGAAAATTGGGCGATGAAGATGAGCACAGTTTACTGTTCAGAACATCAAGACCACATCGGCTCTATTCTGGTTGTACTCGAAAGTTTACTTAGTTCCAGTTACTTCTTATTAATACTGTGAATTCATTTATTTTGTACATAATGGTTTGATATCATTATGTCTTTATATGCTGGGCAAATCGTCCGAAAATATGTTCGAAAACTCCGGACGAGCTGTAACAAAAGTGCACCATTTAATGATTTAACAAAGTCGATGAAAAACAAATTAAGAATTTGAACCGATGCAAATCATAGAAAACATTGAACGTGTGTTGATTTTGTTTTACCAAACAGATTATCCAAAGAAAACAAAAGAAGAGGAAAACGTACATGCTTAAACAAAACTGAGTTTTTGTTTAACTGAAAAGATGGTATAAACGGTAAACACACTTTTTCGTAAGTATGTATGTACGGTGTATGAGGGTGTAATTGTTTTATCGTTTGCAGTTTGTGATCTGGATGTTTACTCCGTGGTCTTTACAGTGTTGTACATTTTGCTCAATGAGTCCATACATTGTTCAGTTCTTGTTTTGCTGTTAGTTTATTTACAAGTTGTCTACATAACTTGTATTCGATTATTGTGTTCAGTTGAAAATAATTTTTCAGAATAAAGTTAAGTAAGTGTCATCTTATGTTCTAAAATATTATGCAGTACTGGTTTGTTTTGTTTTGTTTTTTAGTGGGCTTTGAAGTTTGCAGGTTTGGAATTTAGTACTGTTTTCTTTAAGTTTTTAGTTTGTATTATGTACTTAAATTCGTTAGTTTTTAGATTTCAGTTGGCATTTGGAATTGTTTATTTTATTATTATTATTATTATTATTATTATTATTATTAATGTATTACGATAACATTTACTTGTATAATATGTTATTATTAATGGTTTATTAAGTTTTCAAGTTTCGAGTTAGGTCTAGTATTCGTTTATCCTTCAAGTTTTATTTTGTAGCTTGAAATTTGTAATAGTAAACTTTTAAACAAAGTTTTACGTTAGTTGTAGGTTGCAGTTTGAAGTCTTTAAGCTTTTAGCTGTTTAAATTGCTTGGTTTTTTACTTTCGAGTTCATTATGTTTTTCTTTTAGTTTTTTAATTTGTAGTTTGTCTTTCAAGTTTTGCCAGGTTGTAAGTTTTTTAAGATTTGAGTTCAGTTTTCGTTTTCCCTTTAGTTTTTATGTAGTTTGCAGATTTTGGTAATATTTTGTTTTTCTGGAATAGTTTGTAGGCTTAAGTTTTTAGGCTTTTAATTTTTTTTTTTTTCTTCTTTTGGTTTATAGTTTGCAGCTTGTGGATTGCAGTTTCAAGTTTTTATTTTTTTAAGATTTTAAGTGTTTAGGTTTTAAAATTTTGAATTTAGTTTTACTTCTTCTTTTAGTTTTTATTTATTAATCTTTGTAGTTTGCAGTTTTCAGTACGTATTTTTGTTGTTTGTAGTTTGTTTTTACAGCTTTAAGTGGTTTAGTTTTTAAGATTTGAGTGTTTTTTTCGTTTTTTCCTTTAGTTTTTTTCTTCTGTAGTTTGCAGCATTGCGTTTTTTTATGTTAGTTTATTGTTGATAGTGTACAGTTTGTAGTTTGTAGTTAGTTTTTAGTTGTTTAGTTTTATAGTTTTTAAAAGTGATAAAACAATCACATACAAAAAAAACGCTGAAACCAAACTTCTTTTTTTTTACAATAATTAATAAGCACTCATGTGAATGATGATGATTAAGTTTCAACTGAGTTAAATCGGACACAAGTTAGTGATGTATCTGGTGTTAGCAAAAAACAACAAACAGTGTCTTTCATTCGTAATGAAGACGAAGTCATTAATTTTTTACCACAGAAAATAACTGTATGTAATAAAAAGATTGTCTTCGTATAATATCGACAAGCATTCAACAGTCGGTACCATTCAACATTATAAGCTACTGTCTTGTTGTGCACAGCATAGACTCTTTTCGTTTAAGGGCCTGGACAAATTTAATCCTTTAGCAAATAGTGGGGGAACACTAATCGATTCGTCAACAATAGGGGTACATGACCCAGCGGGCAAAATTTGTTGTAGATCCAATGTTGCAGGTATAGACATGTGGCAACTCTACCGATTGTGTACGTGTACAAATCATGGAATAATGTCCGGATGCGATTTTTCGGTCGAAAAGAAGCATACATTTTTCTATTATCAGTTTGTGTAAGAAGTATCGGGAGAAACAATGACTTAATATTATTAGAGATCGAGATCGATGCCGTCGTTATAAACATGGAGCTACGGTAACGTGTTGGTTTTTCATGCGCACCATCTGAATTTGGTGAGTTTATTTTAAATGCTACTCGTAATGATGTGTAACTAAACAGTCTTGAGATGGACTGTGTAGACAGTTAAGCTCGTTTAATAACTTTAAGAGAAACGTTCGTGTTTAGTATCGTATACCGAATTTTTGTCTCAATAAGTTGAGAACTGAAATTTGTTTCCTCACTTGCTAAAAGTAACATCCAAATATTTGACTGTACGCGTTACATGTAACCCCAAGTTATGGGGGTCGTTATCATTCCAATGATAACTTGTTTTATAAACACTAAAATAATACGAAACTAAGCTCACTTCATATTCGACTTGCAATTGCATGGTGGTTTTAAACACTAAAAGTTACTCTTTGTTCAATTGATGGTCCGTTACTGGGGAAGATAAATGTATTAATCGCGGCAGGTAAACTTTCATGATTTTGCTGACTCTTGCAACGCAACACATGTATTGATTTAGTCATGGGAGGCAACACTGAACGATAACAACTTCCGTTAGCCATGGTAGCGTACATTTTTTTTCGTAGTATTAAAAAAAAAATATGTTTGTTTGTAAAATGGCTCAAGACGTTTGACACTCTTAAGATTCAATTCTATATTGAACGTAACGCTTTTAACTTAAAATTTAAAGAAAAAAGAGTATAGGAATGTTTACAATAGTCTCTCCATATACTAAAAATGACATGTATTCTTTTTACTATAACGGGGATTAATTTAATCTTTCATACTCTGTTTAAATATCATATCGCCCACGGAAAATTCAAAAAGCCAAGTGGAGACGGACGGAAGAAGGCCGGTAAGGCTAAGGGAGCACCACCAGATGGCAACAAGAAAAGACGTAGAAAGGACCTACATCTACAAACTGATAAAGCAAGTGCATCACGAATCAAGGCTATCACAATGTTCATCACCTTCAAATAGACGTTGAATGTGTAACGCGTCAAAACCAACCGGTTCTTTTCAGAGCCCCCAACATCTTCCAAAAAGAGAATAACCAAACTGTCTTAATTTTGTCTACCTATCACTCGATACTATTATATGACTTCAGTTAAACTTAATGAATTTACTAGGACTACTTTAACTGCATGAATATTTTAAAACACGTAGGAGTCCTACTGAGTAAATAACTGATGGAATATTTCCTTTTCAAGTAACATCCGAATATTCGATTATAAAGAATCGAATTTACTGTACGCGTTTCATGTAGGTAATCTCAAATTATGGGGTTCGTTTTTTTTATTCCAATAATGATTTGTTTTATAAAAACTAAATACAGAAATAAGCTCGCATTATATTCGACGTGTAATTGCATAATGGTTTTAAACACTAAAAGTGTAAGTAACATAACATAGAATCATGTTTTCAATAACAACCTTTCCCCCGAAGATTCTCAGGGTACACCCAAACCTTTTGTTCAAGGTTATAATCTTTTTTTTTAATATAGTGGTTATTGATCTCGCTTCCAACCTCTAGTGCATATTTCTGTCTTATTAAGACTTTTAGACTCACAATACGTAATGGTAAAGTGTAAGTTGTATTAAACCTTTAGTTCCCTAGCCCCACTCCTTCCTGCCTTTTCCAAACCCTATTATTCTCTTATGGTTACGCAAACTCTCCAAATGATTGTGAAGTGGTGTTTTCAATAACAACCTTTCCCCCGAAGATGTTCAGGGTACACCAAACCTTTTGTTCAAGGTTATAATCTTATTTTTTTTTCATAGTGGTTATTGATCTCGCTTCCAACCTCTAGTGCATATTTCTGTCTCATTAAGCCCTCTTCTCTCATTAGTCCATTTCCATATTGTTAGGACTTGTTACTTAGGAGGGGGTACCCGGGGTCTAAGATTCATTTTGCAACGATGGATGCTGACGGTAACTGCACGAGCTGGATGGTATTTGCATACAACAGTTTTAATTTTAGTATCGCCGACAAAACCAACCATGTAGCGTTGCTAGAAGCCCAACGTCAACGCTGCAATGAACTACATAGGATCTCATTGGCCATCAAGACCAGGGAGTACGAAGAAGACGTCGACTACATAACCATCGAGTCGGCAATGGTCCAGGCAGCCTTTGTTTCCAACACTGCTTACTTCAACTACCTGGAGAGTTTGCCAAAGGGTTTCGAAAAAAGGAGGCAGATTCGCAGCGCCCTCAACCCTTCGCCAGGCTCTAAATCAGGTTGGTTAAAGTACGTACGTGCCTCAGCAGCACATGCAAGACCCCAACCTCGAGACCCCGCCTCAAGACGAGCAGCTGCAAGGCGCAAAGCACACCGAGAGGGCGCATGCAAAACCGGCTCTATTAAGAGCCACCACATTTTCAAAAGAGAGATTTAATCACTGTCTGTTTTTTTTAATGTTTTTTATAAATGTTTTTTGTAAATGTTTTTTATTTTTTATTTTTGTATATACATATATAATGAATAGGGTAGATGGCCTTAGCTTTCGATCCAATCCGGACCTTCTTCAGAGGCATAAGACAAGTACAAACAAATACATATCCATTTATAGAAAAAGAGAGGGGGAAAGGGATTAAGGAAAGGATCCAGAAAGAAGCGGGAAAATAACAGCCAATCAAAGTTCCTATTTCAGAAACAATATTGGGGGCTATGAACCAATAGGAGTGAAGTGGCGAGGACAAAGGATGTTTAGAATGAAAGGAAGGGTTACTGGACCATAAAAGTGGTAAATGTATTGTTCGACAACAATGGAGGGAGACATGAAAGGGTAGGATTAGAGAGCAAGTTGCATCATGATGCAACTAACAATGGTCAATTAATAAGAATAGCAATTATATTTTTTTTTGTATAATTTATATATATATATATATATATAAAATTATATTTTATTTTTTTATTTTTTTTCTGCATATTTCTGTCTCATTAAGCCCTTTCCTCTCATTGGCCCATTTCAAATCAAACTCACAACAGTCTCGTGCATATTTCTGTCTCATTAAGCCCTCCCCTCTCATTGGCCCATCATTTGACCTCATACATAGTCATATGACCTCCCTTATCATTATTCATTTATGCACATATTCATGCCTTATGAATAATATAACAATAGACTGTCTCATTAAGACTCATGCCATCCTTTGTTATGCTAATTTAAGCCTTTAATCCTATTGATTTATGAATATATGAATAATATAACAATAGATTGTCTAATTAAGACCCAACACACTACTGCGGGCAATAGTCTTTGAATATAGACCTTTCTTCGCAAATACTGGGGCGCGCGCGTAAAGCTTGGAATTTGGTGCATTGTGGTCTAGCTGGTATCCAAATTTGATCCGTATCTATCCCACAATGCACCTCATTCAACAGTTTAAGCTTGCGCGATGGTATTTGCAAAAATGTCTATAGTGCCCGCGGTAACAGCGCCCTCTCTTGACTTGAACCGTGAACAACAAATACAAAACTCCCTTTTCTGTTCTTATTTGACATTTAAGACCGAGCTGTGTTATAACACACATATTAACTGGCATAATTCGGTAACTAGTGTACGTCTATTCCCCTCGGGCCTGTGAGTGATCAGAAGAGGGCCTATTTCCCTCCGCCTTCGGCCTTGAGAAATAGGTCGCTCTTCTGGTCACTCAAAGTCCCTCGTGGGAATAGACGTATACTAGTTACCTCGTTGCCAGTCAATATGTGTATAATAATACACTCTTCTTAATTTCCTGGCATACCTACTAGCTCTATACTGTCCGGGGCCCAATTCCATGGCCCTACTTACCGCGCAATGCTGCGCTTATTGCGCTCATAAAGCACACAATTGACATAAAGTGCATAATTGAGCGGTAAGCAGAGCCATAAAATCTTACCCTGATCTTGGACTCCAAATGCACTACAGAAAAGTTCCATCACTAATTAATATATAACGGATTTGTATTTATATATTTTTTGGCTAATGGAAAAATATAAAGGAGAACAATAAAGTAAATGGCCTTGCTCTGATCATGGAGCTATGGCTGCATGCTCAGATCATGGCCCAGTTTCTTTGAAAGTATTGCTTAACACCAGTGAGCAGGAGACGGTCACAAATTGTACATGTGACATGGAAGTTTGGCTGGTAACCTTATTCTGGTAAGCATATTTGTTGTGCTTCTCTAAGAAATTGGGCCCAGGGCCGAATTTCGTAATGTAAGCACAACAAGTCTTAGCAGAAACATAATAATTACTAACGAGAGGTGCCCATGGTAACGCGTCTGTCTTAAAAGGCAACGAGAGCTTCGTGGTACCCGGGGTTCGGGGCGTTCAAATAAAACAGCATGACAAAGACAGTCAATATTTGTATAATGTAGTGTCATCAATAGCGCTTTGTGATTGGGATAATGTAAATGTTCATTATGTTATTTCATCGGTAAATCATTATGTGTGCAACTTGTTTGCTTTTGTTATTTTATTATCACGATTGCTCTGTAATGTATGCACTTTGAGTGCTTGTTGTGGAATTGTGCACACTACGATAATTCCGTAAAGGAGAATGGGCGAGAAGGTGTTGATTCATAGATAGACTGTAAGCCGAAGGCGAGTAAGAATCTACACTTATGAGTCTATATTCTCCGACTTAAACTATTTACCACATCGTTCATGCAATAGTTTAAATGAATTGTATTTTTTATTCACAATACAATAATTTATAATCTATCTAATTTCGTGTAATTTGTTGAATGACGGTGGGTCACATTTTGCAAAATATAATAACAGGCATACAGTGCTTGCACCAGCATTAAGTACAATATCAGTTAGCTAAGGTTAACCTGATAAACTGTGTTTTAAAACGGAAAGATATACATATATTCAGCTTTTAAACACACTGGACCAACATCTTTACGTCCTATCCGAAGGACGAAGAAGTGTCTTGTAACACAAGTGTCACGACTTGGACCCGAACCCACCTCTGCTGATCAGAAATACCAGAGCTTCAGTTGGATGCTCTTAACCGCTCGGCCACGCCACAAGCTGTCATTGGCTGAGAGTCGAGCGCAGCACACACGTTTTTGAAGACGGCTGTCATTGCAATGAGTCTACATAGGCTCGAGATTTGAAGACGAACATTATTTTTGCGTGTACAATGTTATATTTTACCAGAACTGGTATAATACTGGTAAATACGAAATTATACCGTATTAATATGCGATTCTCCTGGAAACATTGCTCTGTGATGTTCACTAAATTTTTCTCAAAAACTTGACTACATTAATGAAGCTGAAACTTATACAGGGAAATTGTATTACATAGGCCTATGCATACATCTTCATTCACAGTGAGTAGGGATTCATGTCATGGCCAAAAAAACCAAAAGATACCAAAACCATTTAAAGCACGATTTATTTCATGTTTTACTCACCTGTCTGAAAGTGGACTCTTCAAATATCATCCCACACCTGCTCCAGTTCAACCTCTTCATCAGGGCGACCCTTGCCGGGTTAACCTCGTTTTCTTCCTCCCAAATCCGCAGCGTGAGCGGGTATTTATGACCCTGGCCGAGGGCTGGAGAGTTCGCAAGGCCAACCTTCGAGATCAAGATCAGAACATTAGACAGAAGTAGAAGGTAGCCATAAAGAAAAGGGTATATATTTGACAAAACAAGTATTCTGAAGCTATAAATAAATACCCGCAATTAAAGGCAAATACTGAAAGTATAACACATTGTGAGAAACGGCTCCCTGTGAATTTGTTTTTGTTTTTGAGAAAGAGTTAATTTCTCGGTCAAAATAATTAAAAGACTTAGGCATCTAAAAGCACACAATTTTGTGGAACTATGTTTTTTTGCTATCGTTATTACATTTTTTTTCAAAGAAGACTTCAAAATGTGTACCCTTTTTTATATGCAAGTGTGAAAACTGGCCTTTGACAATAACCAAAAGTGTCCAGTGCCTTTTTATTCACATATGCAACATTGATGTGCAAACATGTTAAAAGTTTAAGCTAAATTGGTCATGGTAGTCACAAGAAAATAGTTAAAATCTCTTACATCTTTTCACTGTTTCCAAACATCGAGGTTTGGACGCTTTAGATCACTCATCACATACAAAAATATATATATATATAGAAATTTATGCACGTACAATTAAGTATATCATTAATAAACAATCAGTTAACCAACCAACCAATTGATTAACCAATCACTGTATCAACCAAACAAGTCAACCAATTTATTAAGCGATCAAAGAAATAACCAATAATCAATCAACAAAAGCCGTTGGTCCCATGTGTTATGTAAAAGAACACAGTGCACTTATCGAAAAGAGAAGGGGTTCGCCCGGTGTTCCTGGTCCGATCGGCAGCAAATTGCGCCACAGCATCTTGTAAAGCATTACATGGTGCTATCAGAGTTAGGTCTCATAATTCAAACGTAGTCCCACATCTGGCAGGAAATACTGTATGTTACAGCGCCAGGAGCGTCACTGGGTGACGGACATGTGTGCTTAATAAGAAGCCACAATTATTATTTAGGTGTTCGGGCAACAGCCGTACTTCACGAAAATGGGTATGTCGGTGACCTTCTCTTGACCTTTTGACCTTTGTAAACCGGAAATGCCTGTAAAATGCTTTTAGGTTGACATGTACTCTTTTTGATGCTTTACCATAAAATTATTACACATTGAGAAAACTGTTTGGTTTTGATTTCTTTGCAATTTGACGAGCTATTAACAACACTTGTTTCATTGATTCAAACACTGACCCAACAATAGCCGAACACCTAGTGTTTGTTTTTACAAACACTATATCTAGTTATTATTATTATTATTAAAACGTCAGCATGCACGTAGTTGGCCGCATCCAAACTGCCTGCAAAACTTGCCATGTGTGACAAGGCATCCATATTTTTTATTTGTTTTTTGTTTTGTATTACAATTTTTTTATAGCAAGACTTATTAAGTCACTTGAGAAAGCTTAATTAATTTACTTTTGCGTAGGCCCTATGTCAACAATAATGTTCTTGTTATATAACTTTGACTTCAGAGTGAGTTCTGACAATGAATAATTTTCTCTCCTTGATATATTGTTTCACAAAATATCGTCGCGGTCTTATTTTCATTTTCCTGGCAAGCCCACCAACCAAATAACATTATTTGGCCTTGTCTGCTTATTAATAATAGCAAGGAGAATAGGAAGAAAAAAAAAAAAAACCAAAAACTACTTGGCCAGATTGGTGTCCGTTTTAATACCTGTCACTATCGCAAGGCTTTACCATAGCAGTCAGTTTTCATTATAGTGACTTATCAGGCATGACTGCTTTTGGTTTTTAATTAACTTCTGTTTTGTAAGCAGTCGCCAACGTATTGATGTGTCGTCAGTGAAAGCAGATGCAATTTTTGACAATGTCCTGTTCTTTTAGGATAGAGGACAGGAGAGTGTAAAAACGATTGGTGGGGAGGGATGGGCATGGGGGAGGGTCACTCCATGTTTTGGAGAAGGGGTGGCCAGTAGGCCTAAAGGGGGGGGGGGGAATAATAGGAAGAATAAATATGAATGCAGTTGTTGACTTGTCTTAAAAAAAACATACATCGCACTCATGCAATGACATGCAATAACATGCATTAACTTGCAAAAGGAAAAATCAGAATTAGGAGGACCTAGAGTATAAATGCCAGACCGTTTATGACCAGACGTTTCGACCATAGCAGAGTCCTTTTCGAAGACTAATTCTACCCTAGCAGAGTCTTCCTCGAAGGAATAGCTCTCGTAAAAACTCTGCTCGGTACGAAACGTCGGGCCTTGTGCAAATAAGAAGGTAAAAGTATTAACGGTGTTTTAACAAGTTGTTTTCTAGTCAGGGGTGGGCAACTGACATTTCCCCCACCCCATCCCGTGGTAAGGACGGGGATTTGAGCTTGTATAAAGTTCTTTTCCAACAGCTGCTTTTATTACTTTAAGAAAGAGAGCAAAAACTGATACTACAAATAACGAGCAAGGGATAGCTGTTAAAAGTATAATAAACTGCTCACAAAAAGTAAGGAAACTTTTTTTCAATCCAGTATATTTTTTATTATTTAATACTCTCTTTGTATATAGTATATATCAATGCAAAGCTGAACTGTTCCTCTTTAAAATGATACCACATTTGCAATGATTACATGTTGCTGAACTTGGCTACACGAATAACAATGAGGCAAAGTCACAACTCAAATGTGCCAAAATTACCGTTGTCTGTGAATGGTGAATAGGTAATGTTCAATAATCGGACCGATCAAGCTTTTCAGAACCATTAATGGTTTACACAATGATTTGCACAAGTGAGCTCATCGGACACAATATCCTCATCTCATGAAAAACACCTTGTTTGATGGGAATTTGCAAGACGATATTCCACATCCGAATGCAGTCCCATACTGGCAGACTCCAAATGCCATCTTTCAAGATGACAACGCTCGCCCCCATCGAGCCCGACTGGTGACTGACTACCTGAAAAATGTTGGGGTGCATCGGATGGATTGGCCTGCTAACAGTCCAGACCTGAATCCCATGACACATCTATGGGACCAGCTTGGCCTCGCTGTCCGCGCCAGAACCACCAAAAACATCAACTGTGGCTGACCTACCCAGGTTCCTTAATAAAGAATGGACTGCCATCCCTCATCATCAGCGCATCACAAGACGTGTGCAGCATGAGAAGAAGGTGCCCAGGCTGTCATCAACGCCTTCGGATCATCCACTTGTTAATGAACTTTTTGTATCAATAAAGTGTGTTAAGATCAGTAAGTTGTCTTGCTCTATACTAAACTTATTGTCTAAATAAAGTGGATTAAGATCAGTAAGTTATCTTGCTTGTTTGAATTACAGTGTCAATTTGATTGTTCATACAGTAACAAAACAAATTCTAATTTTGGCACATTTGATTTGTGACTTTGTCTCATTCTCATTAACATGGCCAAGTCCAGCAACATGTAATCATTGCAACTGTGGTATCATTTTAAAGAGGAACAGTTCAGCTTTGCAATGATATATACCATATACAAAGAGAGTATTAAATAATAACAAATATACTGGATTGAAAAAAGTTTCCTTACTTTTTGTGAGCAGTTTACATTGTGAGAAATGGTTCCCTCTGAAGTAACGTAGTTTTTGAGAAGAGCTATAATCTCTCACTCGAATAATAACAGACTTCAGGCTTGAAGCCTTTTATTGGCCATCTGAAACACACACACATTTGTCAAGGGTTTTTGTTTGATTATTCTCTTGCAACTTCGATGACCAATCGAGTCAAAATTGTCATAGATTTGATATGTTATGCGTTATGTTGGGATGCGCCAATTGAGAATACTGGTCTTTGACATTATTTTACCAAAGGTGTCCAGTGCCTTTAAAGAAAAAGGTTAAACTGGAAAGGTTTACAACCTTTTTTTAATCTAAAAACATTTCCGGGCCCTAGGGTCGGAATCTGGACACCACGAAGAAGACTTCGCGACACAAACTCGCAAGCTCCCATTACCCCCTCTATTCCTGCCGTTTTTCTCTTTAATAAACGGAAGACAGGAGTGCAGGGACAAAACCTTACCCTTTGGATACTACTTGAAGTAATGATAGAAAGTCTCATAATGCGCCAGAAAACATCGTCACCTTCAAAAATTCCCCCAGGTTTAAAAGAGATCCCCGGATCTAAAACACTTTACCGCTTCGCGCTTGAATTGTTAAACTTAGACCCAACCCCTCAAAAAAAAAAAAAAAAAAAAAAAAAAAAAAAAAACATGTTTCCGCCCTTGGCTACAAATCACTTCAGTTTGGTATGCGTGAATTCACACTGACATTTTGGTAAAATGTATTATCTCTAGCATGGAGGAATGTATTTCCTTCCTCCATGCTCATAACCATCCTTCCGAGTGGACTTGTCCCCCGTCTTTGTTCGATGAAGACAGGCACTAGTCATACGGGCCGCAATGTTTTTTTTATGTAGTATATAATTGCCAACCTTAAACAAATGTCATTATTTTTGTTTTAAGGATTCCATTTTTTTTGGAACTTTTGATGTGCGCAAACAAATTGCTTACGGGACCAATGATGTCGCTTGATACAATGATTTCATTGGACAATGTGCAGTGACGTAAGCTTTCTAAGTGCTTTGATTGGTCCGAGGTGATATTTTGTCAGCTGCACTTTCGGTCGTCTGCATGCTGCGTGCATAATGTTTGAGTGGAATGCGCATTGTGCACACGCATAGTGTTGCTTGATATGTATTTACATAGAATAAGACTGCTTATCTCCATGATAAATTAATGCGTGGTCAAAGGTACATTAAGTTGTAGGTTTGTTTGGAAAGGAAGAGCGAAATAATACCTTTAGCCTGCAGAGGAAGTTTGTGAATAGGGAAGACAGTGTAGCCACGAAGACAGTTCCGATTATTTTATTTTTTTCACAAGGAAATGTGTGCATCAAACAATGTTTAAATGTATGTAAAGGCCTTGAGACAAACAGAAAACGTAAAAACCGGTACACAGTTTAGGCGCAATCACTGGAGGAATGGAAATGACTTCGGCACATAGTGGCTGGGAGGTCACTTGTGTACAGGTTGAACAGGGTGGGTGCCAGTACTGATCCTTGTGGCAAGCCGTTCTTCTGCATTCTCCACGAGCTGCAAGTGTCTCCCATATGGACACGAAACCGTCGTTGTTGCAACAGCAGTTCAACTATGTCAACGGCCCAGCGTGGTAGTACTTTGGAGATTTTGACTAGCAGACCTTTGTGCCACACAGTGGCAAAATAAAGTTGTTCCATACACGAGGCCCATTTTTTTTCAGTGTCAATTACATTTTTAATAAACAAATGAAAAGGCTGTTTATGCATTTCCTATACGCAAGGGAAGCACACAAAAGACGTGGGTACGGTCAATGTGGGAAAGTCAAGGCCGTGGATGAAGAAATTAGTGTCAAATACTTGATCAAGGAGAGAAAAAGGAAATCATTTCGGCAATAGACCCTTCCCATGAAATATGTAAATTGCACATACCGCATGCGCACTAACGTTTTGGTTGGCAAAATGAGGGAACATCGCGCTGTTTTGTACACGGCTAATGGGTGCGTGACGCACACGCGATTGCGCGTCTGCTTAGTGCACAACTCTATGGTGTTTGCCTGTACGCATGCGTGAATGTAATTAGCATATTTCATGGGAAGAGTCCATTGTATGGACCGATCCGGCCTGTCAATCAAACTGTGCGCGTTCACCCATTTGACCAATCACAGCAATGATTGTGGTCAGACAAACTCGGATGCGCGTGCGTATATTTGGCGTGCGCGTATATTTGGCACGCGCAGCAGAATCGTGCAGAATGTCATTGGGAGTGCTCGTACACGTGTCTTGCTCACGTGCGCTGTGGGCGGAGCTTAGTGGGAAGCCGGAACGGTCCATTAAAACCCCTGAAGTGAAGAGAGACCAGTTTGGTTTCAACGTCCCTGTGGTCATTATTACTTCTTCAATGGGATAAATAGTACAATTAAAAAAAAAAAATTATGTTTTTGTTTATATAAGTGAGTGGTTTAAATATCCAGAATTTACATTGGTTTCATTTAAAGCCGTCGGACACAAACATTTAAAGTTCACAGATTTACAATTAACTTACAGGGTTTACAGAAGGTAATGGTGAAAGACTTCCCTTGAAATATTATTCCATGAAATGCTTTACTGAGTAATTGTTTGTAACGATTTTGTTTAAAAAATAAAAACAGTTGTTTGGGGGTGACTCCGCCTGCCCCTTTTGTGTCGTCAATTGAGGCAGACTTTGCTTCGATCGAACATCGAACACACGTACGTGCAAGTACATGCAAGTCCTAGTCGTGAGTTTGTACGTTTCGAAAAAAAAGTTTGTTTCTTGCATTGTTCCGACATCTTTCCGGCATTTTTGTGCTGGCACTGCTACGATTCACCGTGCTGGGTAATCCGAGTGGACCGTCCACAGCAGCCATACAATGCGTGCAGTCTGCTCCATGACCGTAGTTTTGTACGTAGGCATCATACCGATCAGGTACCCAGACGTAGTGTACCGTAGTGGCCAGACTACACATTGTCTCTTTAAATATCGCGCCTCGATTGACGTCACGAACAGCGCCCTCTCGGGTCGGACCGTCTTTTAAATTTGTAAATAAAATGGAAACTAATTTTTTAGAACCTTAGTTAACTGTGTATTCATATTCCACTCATCAATACACATATTTTAGTGACAAAAGCTTTATTTTGACGAAATACCACTTCCTGGTGACTTTAAAACAATTATCAATTCTCGATATCGAGAATAACAGATTTATTTTAAACACATGTCATGACACGGCGAAACGTGCGGAAAATAAGGGTGGGTTTTCCCGTTATTTTCTCCCGACTCCGGTGACCGATTGAGCCTAAATTTTCACATGTTTGTTATATTATATATAAGTTGTGATACTCGAAGTGTGGGCCTTTGGACAGTACTGTTTAGCGATGCTGTGCGATTGCTTTATACTTTATGTGCTGCTTAACGTATTATGGGTTTCATCTACCTTTTACACAATGATGCTGCTGGCAGAGTTGTGTCCTCCTGACTAAATATTTCCTCACTCATTATTTCGTTGTTTACCTTATTAATTTTCAATATTGATAATTAGTTATTGTCAATTCATCTCTGAAGTTGCCATGTAAAATGAACAATAATAGCGAACTGATCAATCAAATGAATATAAACTGATGATGTTACTTTGTTGTCCTATTATGTGAACAAATAAAACGATTTGAACGATGTTTTTTTCGAACGAAGGTTTGTCACGATTTTGTTTTCGCCTGTTATGTCCCTTTAAAGCACTGGGCACCTTTGGTAATTGGTCAGTGTTCTCAATTGGCTTAACCCTGTCTTAAGTGAGTTAGCCATGCTTTTTTATGGCACAATTAGCGTTTTTGTTAATTACTCCTCTCGTGAATGGAGTAGAAAGCCTTCCTTTCATGACTTCCTTCATTATACGTTTGAGAAACATAATGGAGAATTTGAGTGGCACAGGTTATCGGGTTTATCTTCTACGTCCATATCAAGTGACACTGGTCCAAGGTTCTGGGGACTTCCCCATAGACATGTACTGCTGGAAAAATTAAAAATGGCAGACAACAAGCTTGTCTGTCAACAGGTAGTACAGACCTGACTGTGCCAGCTGGCAAGCTTCACCAAAGCTTCATAAGAGTTGTTTACTATGGTGGTCAGGGGTGGGTTTGGGATGGGGGGGGATTTTGTTTGACTTTTTAGAATTAGATTTTGAGGTCCCGAAATCAAGTGTGTTTTTTCTTTTACTATTATCTCGCAACTTTGACGACCAATTGAGCAAGAATGTTCACAGGTTTGTTATTTATGTATACACCAAGCGAGAAGACTGGTCTATGACAATTACCAAAAGTATCCAATGTCTTTAAGGTTGTTGTTCTAAAACCCAGCATAAGATTTACCTGTACGAGGTTGTATTGAGCCGCAACCTCGTTCAGCACCAGGGCTTCGCTGGATAGTGCAGGCCCCCACGTCATCACAACGTGTGGCTCCGTGTAGACGAACGTGTTGAGAAGTTGCAACGCTCTGGCCGCTCCACCCTGTAACGAGACAAATAATAAGTTGATTCAATACTACCCGAAATGCGACCCCACCCCAAAGCAATCATACACAGTATAAAACAATGTTCTTTTCCAACATTATAATTGTCCCGACTGTAGTTGGGACGGCCCAACTGAAGACGAGCAGAGTATACTGTTCGAAACGTCGAGACCAAACCGGCTCTGTTCAGAGCCAACACTCACTCAAAAGAGATTTACACATGGTTACACCCGCGTACGCAAGTTTACTAATTATTTATAGTTTCTTCTTATTAGGCCCAACTATAGTTGTGATCCAGAAATCTGTCAACGCAAGGACCAGTGGTAGGGAACCAGCACAGCAGTTCTTACAAATCATTGGATCAGCACAACTATAGATGTTTTTACCACGTACATATAACGAGAAAACAACTGATTTTTCTCAAGTTTTGCAATGAGCATGGTTGACAGGTCTGAATTCAGATAAACGTCTGAAATCTAACATAATATCAGAAGCACTTTGTATGTAAATGTATGTATCACTATTTAACTTATGAGCCAAAATGCAAGCTGATGGGCTTTAGAGGATCAACAATCATTAGGAGGCCCAACTTATTGTGGCCATCTACATTTCTACCACTGTCACTGTCACTATCGGGCAGTCCCAGTTATAGTTGGGCCGTCCCAACTGTAACACTCAAGCCATGATTTCCAAAAGGGCCGTTTAGCAGTTTCCACTCTCACATTAAGCAGTTATCACCAACTGCAAGCTGCAAAATGCAAATGTACAATGTAAACAATAATACAACGAGTCTCATCAGTCATACAGGTTAAATTTAACGAAATAAGCTTTAAGGTATAGGGTCCTAGACTGTTTTTTTTTGTCAACGAAATGCTGATTTGTAGGTAACGTTATTAAAAGAAAGATACAAAAAAGTCACATGTGAAAGTTTTAGCTGAGTACAATGTGTATAATAGTCTGGTGTTCTTTTCACCAAAACGTAGAATCCATCAACGTTTAGCAAGTTGACAGCGGGTACCAACTGCATGTCTGGCCGCAGCCTTCGCGAACGTACACCAACTCTCATAAATCCGAGAAAACGATTCATAAATGAATCGTCTCTCATTTAATTTGTATTGATCTAATGAACTGTAAGCATTCAGACGAAATGATTAAACAGGATGCTTCCGTTGCCATCAAAAGCTTTCGAGATGTTTTGTTAATCGTGGTCTTTGCCAAAGTATATGAACCGTACATTTCAAACCTGGCTTCATTAATAGCCTCATAATGACGAAATTCATGTCCCAATTTTCACGTATAATATTGACACGTGCACAATAGTATGCAAGTTAGATTTCCGATCTGTAAAGATCGTTGTGCGTCCATGTTGGTCCATTTAAAATAGAAGTGGTTTGAATAAGCAAGGTCAGCTTAAAGTGACGTTACAGAATTGATGAGGAAAACAAAACAATCGACTAAAGATCACAGATTTACATAAAACTTACACGGTCTAATGATGATGATTGTAGAAACCATCCTTTGAAATATTTCCGTCTGAAGTCTCATAATTTTTTGATGAGAAATAAATCAACAATTTCGAGTTTGGAGCTTAGTTAGCGGTTTATTCAATTTTTTGTCGATGCAAAAAGTGTGTAATCTGTTTTTCACTATTTGGTCAAGACCCAGATGGCCAATCGATCTCAAACTTCGACAGGTTTGTCAGATTATAACATAATGGTGAATTACATTAATTGTTTTATTATTTTTTTTAAGGAGTGCCCCCTGAAAAGACAAGCATAATATCCCTTAGGGATAGCTAAGTGCTTGTTTCAACAGACCATTCCACGATAAAAAAAACAAGAAGAAAAGAAAGGAGATAATGGTTATTGGACTATGCCTCACTCACTAGAAAGTGATGAGAGACACAACAACTAGCATCACATTGCAATCATAATTGCCGTAAAACGGGACGTTACTTAAGGTACTTATTTTCTCTACATTTGAATGACTGCATGCCCTGGGTAGTACTTACACTGTCAGCAACTGTTTTGTTAGCAACAAAAAAAATTATGTAATGTTCCTTTAAAATGGAAGCGGTTTGCACAAGCACGGTCAGCTTCAATAGAACACGTACATTGATAATAATTTTCATAATTTGTTGTCGTCAATTTTTATCACAACTATGTACGTTCATATTGTTTCCCTTTATGTGGTGGTCCATAATATAGCATTGGTTATAAACCATATAAACATAAAAACTCATTACCTATCACAATAGATTGCAATAAAATCCACAATAAAGCATTTTCATTATTATTGTCCACGTTCAAATGATGTTAAGTCTTTGACTTAATAAAGATACAAAAGCATATTTTAACAAGCTATTGCAACATCAAAGCTGCAAAGGCATTAATGTTCTTTGTTCAAATCTATTGTGTTCCCTGTTACTATCAGAAAACTTTGTTTTATGGTATTTCTTGAAGATTTATAAGCTTCAATAATTACCTTTAAAAATATAAATAAAATCAGAGTACTATGTAACAGTGCCTTTATTGTTATTTTTATCTGGATCGCCTTCAGATAGTGATTATTTTCACATGTTGGTTATCTGCAGGCTGGTTCTCTGTAGTCTTATTTATGGTGTTATTTTTCTGTTTGTACTGTTTGCCTGGAAATTAAAAAAATAAAACAATAAATAAATAAATAGATAAATAAATAAATAAACAAAAATAGACTTACGTTTGTCCACTCCCATCTCAGTCTCAGCTCATATCCATCAAGCAGACCTGTCATGTTGTTCACATGGTCTATGGCCGTCTGCACAGTCGCTGGTAAGAGGTCATACGCAGGGTCATTGAATTTCGGGAACACTCCACCGATGTAGAAGGGTCTCCGAGGAGCAGCATCACCGGGAAATGGAGAAGATGTGGCTCCGGTAAAAAGTCGACTGAGCACGGTCAAGTAGAAAGCCACCAGCATCATCGCATGCAGTGTGCACTGACTGATGAGAGATATCGCTGAGGCCAACGTTCGAGGTGTTCACCGTCCAAGCGAGGGTAGCTTTTTATAATCGTCTGTGTGCGCGATCAAACGGTTAGTGGTGGGATGGGATGGGTGACCTATGAAGAAGAAGATGATTCGATAATGGCAGCATTGATTGTTGAAATAAAAAAAGGCTGTTAAAAACTCAAGTGTTGCTCTCTGATGATAAGTAATGACTACATTGGGTTAGAAGAGCTTCATGCGATGTGAAGGGTTTCTTTTTGCGAGAATCCCTCTTTACACTTGAGAGTTAAGTGAAGCTCATTGAATGGCTTGGTGTTTCTCTCGGATGTAGCTATTTTTGAATCCCTTAATCAATCGATCAAGTTAACCTTTTTTATTGCAACGTCACAGCTCGAGTGTACTTGCCAACCGAGGTTGGACAACTATTATAGAAAGCCATAAAAGCAAATCGAAAACAGAAAGCCATAGTTTGTAGAAATGCTATACAACTATTAACAAAATATCACAAAAAACAATACCCCAAGAGATATTTCACCTCATGAATCTTTTTTTTTTTCACAATTTGTTTTAACGTAATACGATTGATTGTTTTGCCAACTTTCGGCCGGCCATGCCATTTCACTGTTTATCAACAATAGAAAGGTTTTATTTTGTTGTTAATTTAGTAAAATTTTGTAAAATTAAGAAAGAAAGATTGCGACTGGCTCAAATACACTGCACAAGTTTATCACAAAGTGAAGGTTTCAGGTTTAAGTGTTGCGTGATAAGGTTTCTATGTTTTGTCCTCTATTATGTTTGTGTATGTTCGTAGTGAGTGTATGTATGAAATACAAAAAAGTGTTCCCATTAAAAAACAAAAAAGAACAATGGAAAGGCCGTATAGCCGTACCCAGTCTGAGTTCTGCATCAATCTTTGCCAGGCTGGGCATAATTTCATAGAGCTGCTAGGCACAAAAATGTGCTTAGCATGAAATGTCTTCCCTGATAAAAACAGGATTATCAACCAAATTTTTGTTGTTGCTAATTGCTAGTTACTGGTATTCCGCTGTTGTTTTCAAATCCTGAAAATCATATGTGAAAGTTTGGTTGGTAATCCTGTTCTTTAGCTAGAAAAAAAATCATGCTCAGCAACTTTGAGGAATCAGCGGCCGTCTATACCATGGGCTGAATGAGGACTCAGCTCATTCAGCCCATGGTATAGACGGGCGCTTTTGTTATTGACTCGTTCAGCCCATGGTGTAGACGGGCGCTTTTGTTATTGACTTACTTAGGCTTGGTGGTCGGGGCCAACGAAAAACAGCATGCTGCCCTATCAGTCAATGATGTCATTGTCACCCAATCACCCGTGCAAGAAAACCATTCTGTCTAATAGTTGACTTTTTCGTAATGTGAGATTTGGATTAACGGTGGAAATTGCTGTATCCTGACTGGACTAGGAACGACCCGGTCTTGCTTTTAACATTTCCAGGTAGAATATGAAATAATCTATCCATACATACAATTGTGGACTGTTGCCAAAACTCATAACATGAACATTTTCCGTGTTTTTGTGACTTGTTTTCTCTGTTTTGGAAGCCGTTTTTTACGTACAAATTTCTCTTTTTAAAATTTGAGTTGCACCGATTGTTTTTACACATAACGACAGATATGCTCTTCATTTCAGTGTACTTCTACATTATTTCTGTCAATACTTTTCAAATAATAATAAAATAATAATAATAATAATAAGACTTGTAATGCGCACGTATCCACCCTGCTGGGTGTTCAAGGCGCAGAAGGCCGAAAAAGACTGAATTTCAGAAGCCCTTTTGACTAATTAGTATTCAAACCGAGGTCACGCATGAAAATTCAAGCCTACTCGCGTAGATAAAACACAAAGGAGACTTATTAAATCGAGTGTTCTGCGGGTAGACTGGCATGCTTTCTGATTCTGCAAAACATCCATTGAAGCTCTTCAAGTTATATTTAGTCCCAACAGCAATTACCCAAACAAACTATTCCCGGCACGCGATTGTGCGTCACTTTCCCTTTAATTGCTCCCGACTGCCCCTGTCTGACACTTTGAGTGGCCTTCTCTTTATTATTTTTTAAGTAGAAATTCCCAACCTCCACAAAGCAATAATACTACACTAAGGGTCATACTGTTTGACGTGGTTTATAACAGCGTGTTCTTTGTAAAGTGTATAACAAAATTAATATCACTTATCGACCGACCGCGTCGTTGTTCATAAATGAAAGCAATTACTACCGTCCTTTTAGAGCTTTGTTCAGTTCAGCGCAGCGCAGCTCGGAGTTAAATATAGCCCCAATCTCAGTACCTAGTTGCAGTTTGGTGCTAAACGTAGCCCCAGCTATCTATATCCAAATGCAGGCCGCGCTTAATTTAGTCCCGGTTCTGTACCCAAAATTTAACCTGGAGCAACATGTAGTCTCAGCTCTCTATCAAAATGCAGGCCGGGCTAAATGTATAGCCCTAGCTTTTAAACCTAAATTCAGTCCGGAGCTGCATAATAGCCAAGCTCGTACCTAAATGTAGCCTTAATACAAAATGTAGTACCGAATTTGTATCCACAAGTAGCATTGAGCTAGTAGCCCAAGCTCCGTACCTAAATGCAGGTCGGAGATTAAAATAGCCCAGCTATGTACCTCAATGTAACCCAGAGTTAAATGTATAGCCCGGTGCTATACCTAAATGCAGTTTGGAGATAAATGAAGCCCGGCTCTGTGTATAGAGCTACCTCAATGTAGCCCGAAGCCCTTAACCAAAGCATTTATGAGCTAAATGTAGCCCAGTTCTGTACCTCAATGTAGCCCGAAGCCCTTAACCAAAGCATTTATGAGCTAAATGTAGCCCAGCTCTGTACCTCAATGTAGCCCGAAGCCCTTACCCAAAGCATTTAAGAGCTAAATGTAGCCCAGCTCTGTACCTCAATGCAGCCCGAAGCCCTTACCCAAAGCTAAATGCAGCCCGGCTATGTACCTCAATGTAGCCCGAAGCCGTTACCCAAAGCCTCCATGAGCTAAATGTATCACAGCTATGTGCCTCAAAGTAGCCCGAAGCTAAGTGTAGCCCAGCTCGGTACCTAAATGCAGTTCGGATCATGTAGCCACATCACAACCTCACTGGCAGACTAGTCTGTCACCCTGTATTCTCCAAAGCGTTTTTATTTTATTTTATTTTATTTTTTGTTTTTACACAAAATGACCTCTAATCGCAAATGTGAGTACCAAAACTGCAAGAGTGTTTAAGGAACAATTATGGCAAATAGACAGGAAATGTATTTCCTGAAAAACAATAGTTGGTGTGCATTTATCAATGAATTCTATCGACACGGATATACGGACACTACAATTCATCTGCAGTTGATGTAATTCAACCACATCCACCTCATCAACATTGTTACAATATTATGTTACATCGCTTTTGCTTAAAATGTTCTGCCATCTTATCGCTATTATTATGAACTCGTTGTGTCATGTGTTATGTTCGTCTGTCCTTTTGTCTGGATGTCTGTCTGTTTGTTTTGTTTCTTTGTCTGTCTGGCTGTTTTGCTAACAAGGTTCTGCCTTCAAAACAGTCCCATGTTTCTATATTTATTACATTTATGTTTACTGTTACTTAATTATATTTGTGCTTTACTCCGTAGTACTTGTATTGTGAGCGTTCGTTTAGCTCCCCTGGGTCGACCCCGGTGCGTGGCTTTTTTTTTACCAGGACGAACGTGGGTAATTATCTGCACACACTTGTCCTGGGAAAAAAAACGCTACACACCGGGGTCGACTCAGGGAAGCTAAACGAACGCACCCATAGTCTCAATTTGTCATGGAAGTATGGGAATAAATGTGTATTTGAGTTGAATTGAATCTCAGAGTTGTCTGTGTACACGCCGCTACGCAACCAAACGAAAACACCGCAGTGTTCGATTACCCTCGCTTCGTGGTATACACACGGGGAAGTTAATCGGACGCACCCTTAACTAATCGACTTTAATAATGGGCGCGTTCGTTTAGCTTCCGTGGGTCATCCCCGTTGTTTGACGTGTTTTTTTCCAGGACGAACGTGTACAGATAATTACCCACATTCGTCCTGAAAAAAAAAACCGCCACACACCGGGGTCGACCAAGGGAAGCTAAACGAACGCACCCTATGACAACCTGCCTTTCAAAATGGACCTGTCTCAGCGGCTAATAAGTGGCAAGATTATCAGCCATGGTAACCCATAAATCAGATACCTCTTCGTCCAGCTACAAGTTCACTTCAAACAAATCCTTAGTTCTAACGATGGATATTAATAATTTGATGGTCGCACCTTCCCATCAA